>NW_017729008.1:183525-185340 GCF_001723915.1 Gavialis gangeticus | reverse complement strand
CTCCTGCCACGGCTGGCCCCTCCTCCTGCCAGCCCCCCCAAGACCTCCTGCCTTGGCTGGCCCCAAGTCCCCCAAGCCCCCTCAATCCCTGCCCCCCACATAGTTTAAAAAAAAACCCCAACAGCACTTACTTGCCATCTGACTGCCTTGTAGCTGACTGGGCAGGGTAGGCAGGGTGACAGCCCCACCAGCCATAGCCCAGGCCCTGCTGCCCTCCTGCTGTCTCGTGCTGCCCAGGGGCCCTGCCAGGAGGCCCTGGAGCCCCCTCCCCCCCACTTCTAAGGTAAGCAGAGGCTTTTTTTTTCCTTTTTTTCTGTTTTTTTTTTTTAAGTTATGGTGCCTGGGGTTGTGGGGGAAGCCTTGGGGACCTGGGGGTGCATGTTGGGGGGTGAGGCTGGGTGGGGCAGCCATTGGGGGGCTGCAGCAGCTGGTGGGGGATGGGGCTAGGTCGGACAGCAATGTGAGAGCTGGGGTGGGGCATGTGGGCCTTGCAGGAGGGGTGGTAGCCCCTGTGGGTGCCATTTGTCCCCCACTGGGGGGTTTTACCCCTTGTGTGGGGGCCAAATCCCCTGTTGGGGGCCAAACCCCTTGCATGCGGACTGAATCCCCTGTTGGGGGCCTGAACCCCCTGTACAGGGGCTGAAACCCCTGTTGGGGGCCAAAACCCTTGTGTCAGGGCTGAATCCCCTGTTGGGGTCCTTGAATAGAAGTGGTGCAAATTTGAGCTGGGGCTTTTTGCTTCAGTGCACATGTTCAGACATGCACTTTGGTGTGGAGCAAATTGTGCCACTTGAGTTAAAATAACCCTGCCTGGCTCCTCCCAGATCTGCAGCCAGGGGCTAGAGCCCAGGGCCAGCACCTGTGTTTTCCCCCGCAGTATAAAAAGCTGCACTGCCCTGGCTCCAGCAGTATACAAAACCGCCCTGGCAAGTAGCTCAGGGCTACTAGCTCTCAGGAGTTTCTGGGGCCCAGGCAATTGGTACCTGGGGACATTATCCCTTGTGCCAGCTGGACTGCTGCATCAGCTCTGAGAGTTCCCTGCCCCCTCTACCCGCTGCAGGAGTCTGGCAGTGGGGGCTGCTGCCTGACTGTGACCTGCTGGGCACCTGCCAGACCCAGATGGGGACTGGATAGCCAATAGAGGCATCTGTTCCTCTGGGCCAGCTGCCATTGGACTGTGGTTGCAGGGTTTTCCTCTGTGCGGCAGCGTGTGCCCCCTGCCCGGCCATCTGGGTAGCTATAGCCTGGAAGATGTTCCGGGTGTGGTGGCCTGCTTTGAACTGCCATTTGTCCAGGAGGTCAGCCACAGCCAGCTGGGTGCAAGGTGCCAGCTCTGAGCATGCAGGGTCCTGCCACGGGCCTCCCTACAAGGAATCCTGGTGTTCCCTATTAGAAAACTGAAAAATCCCTGATAAAAAAAATCCCAAAGTCACTCTGTAAAATACCCCAAAATCCATGTTCCTCCACAAGTAAAACAAAAGACCACTGTAAAGAGAGAGAGCGAGAGCAAGATAGAGACAGTGATCAGCTGGGCAATGTTTTAATGATATATCTTACAGTGTTACAGCCCAAGTCTGTTATCATAATAATAAAATGAACTCTAAATACATGTTTCATGAATTTATGAATACATATTTTACTGCCCTCCCACAGGGGATTTGGCCCCCACACAAGGGGTTCAACCCCCACACAAGGGGTTTGGCCCCCAGTGGGGGCCAAATGGCCCCCATAGGGGCTACCACTCCCCCTGCAAGGCCCACATGCCCCACCCCAGCCCCCTGATTGCTGCCCCACCTGTCCCTATCCCCCACCAGC
>NW_017729008.1:178712-183259 GCF_001723915.1 Gavialis gangeticus | reverse complement strand
GCCCCACTCAGCCTCACCCCCTAACATGATTTTATTATTCCCAAGGGAGATACTTACCAATAGTTATTACATAAGCAGCATTAAAAGCAAAACTAAGAACTTCCCCCACTACAGTTCAGTACCCCCTTCACTGTTCTATGGAATCAACTCCCTCTTGTCCCTTGACTTACATTCTTTTCTGCCTGGTAGCTCAGCTTCAGTATGGGGGATGGACAACGTCCTCAGCTCTGCCTTTCAGCTAGTGTACTTCCTTGTGAAGTGAAAAATGTGCTCCAATACTCTCAGGCTAAGGGAGGGCCTAGAACCTAAGTCTTCCACTTTCTGGACAAGGACACTAATCACCAAGATATTAAATGAAAAGGGTGGGTCTCTTTTTCTTCTCCCACCTAACATAAGCCCTTAAGAATAAGAAGGGATGATACAGAACTAACATGTTTGCCAAAAACTCAAGTCAGTTGCACTTAAAGACGTAAGCCATATCTACTCATTAAATCTGCCACATTCAAAAATTATTTGTACTTGTACCCTCAAGTAGACTTTTCTGTTCTGTGTATACTTCTTCCTAAACTGGAAGCAATATAACTATGTCTGTGCTACTGCATAAGTTAAAGGCAGGCTAATTGGTACTATCATTCAGCAATGCTAATTATCCTGCCCAAAGAACTGCACAGTGCTTTAAGGGACAGACAGTCCATTATTCATTGAAATCCTATTATATTAAGTATCTTAAATATACCTTCATTTATTATTTCTATAAAAACTTAAAATCTGAAAGAAGCAGATTTTACAAGCCCAAGATATTTGGTTTTAATTCCATCACCCTTAGATACTCTTAATATTTATTCCATTATTTTCCAAGGATAGAAGTCATATGTAGAAGATGGTGATTTCCAAGTACAGTCTTCTTGTTATTTATATGTATTTATTTATTTTGCACAATACTACTCTGCAGCACCATCTAGTGAGACTGAAAAGGACCTGTTACAAACATGGACCTGTTCTATGTTCAAACTGCAAGTATATACTTGCAGTCTGAGGTTAGTTGCATTGACACCAAAGTATCCTGATACAAGTTGCTCAGACCCAACTTTTACATCTTCATGATCCTGTAACAATACAAGTGTAGCAAAAACCACTGCAAGTTGAACCCTGTTTCATTCAGGGTCAGAGTTAAGAGTGATATAAATAACTTGTATAGCATGCAGATGTAGCAGATTGTAGCAGTTCCTCCTGCACTCTTCAAACAGAGAAAATCCATGTCTGCACCCAGAGTAACTTCTTTTTGAATAAAGAGAACAACAAAATAAAAAATAACACAAGCCCTTTCCCATGCAAAGGGAAGGTGTATCTCCTTTGTAATGTCTAATTGAAAGTGATCTGCAGCATGAAGGACTACAACAGACAGAAAGTCTGTTACCTATTTGGCACAAAGAAGCACAATGCAGACTGTGTGAGCTAGCTCTGCCTGTGCTACTTCTATAACCAGAAGCAGGACAAGTCTTGTTAGCATGCCACTGTGCCCTTGCGAATTAGCAGTGGCTAATGAGTGTTTAGCAGGTTAAATACTTAGCCTGGAAACAAGACATCATATTAAATGTAAGGCCTAACTTCAGTTAGTTCTACTAGTTGAATACATCCTCCCGTGGCTTTGATAATGTAAAAGATGACCCAGGTTTCCTTAGCCAGTTCCTTCCTACTGCTACCCCAAGCACTGCATTTGGTGGGGAGCAAAGAAAGCCATTGCCACAGCTGATTGTGATAGCACACTTGGTGCAGCAGGAACCAGTGCTACCTCAGGTGCCTGACTGCTGCCCCAGCTGTGGAGCTGCACTGCTGTATCTCTGGTTCTGAGCTAGCACATGTAGAGATAGCCTCCGTATTGCTTCATGGCTCTAGTTTATGCCTTGTAGATTCTGGTATGCAAACCTATATGTTCACAATTAGCTTCAGGTATTTCACACATTGTGCCATATAAACCGACACCTTACACCTGGTTCAATACACAAGGGAAAAGGTACCTTGATTAACATACAGCTCAGTTTAGAAACACATTTCCTAAACTTTCCTTGTACTGGGTCAAGCATATGGCTGCTATTTAGCAAAGTAAAAATTATGTTAGTGTAAATGAGTAGAATTTGTTTGAATAACTAGCATATTCAGAAGGTGTTGCAGGCAGTGAAAAAGAACACTTGTATCTCTGTGCCCTACACAATCAAGGGGCAGGTGTGGAGTTCTGGTTCTGCCTATAGCCTGATTAATATTTATTCAACAAAACATTTGTGTAAATGTGAGGAAGGTTGCCTCATTTCTAGGAAAGTAGCTTCAGCTCAAAAGTATCTGAGAAGTGGAATTATAGAAATACTAATATCACCTGTAACTGGTATTAATATGTAGCATAATATTTATATTATACCTGAGATGCAGGCACTCAAAAGGCTACATATTTTTTTCCTTACCTCTAAAATGCTTTGAAAAAATCCTCAGAAATGAATGTCCCACCAATAACTGTAATAGAAGGGTAAGCACATCTGCATCAATAGAAACTTGTGTCAGTAATCTTTATTCATACAGACAAATGACCGTTGTTAAAAATTTCATTGGCCTACAGTAAGATACCTCAAAAGAGAACTTTTTTTAAACTAACTTTTAGGTTGTCCTCATTCTAGCAGAAACTGAACAAATGGAGGTATTAGAACAATAGATTACCTGAACACCTCCTGTAACTCATAGCTGTCTTCCTTTTAGTTTTTCTTGGCAGTAAATGCTTTCTTTTAACATTGCCTTATACAGTGAAGGCTCAGCCTTGAAAGATCATGAATGAAAAAATTATCATGATTTCTTCCAGATGACTACTCTGGAAGGCCACAACTTCTGAATTCAGCACACCACTTTATCTCATAACTGGGCAAGGAAACTTGGGTCACCTTTTACATTATGAAAGCCATATGACGATGTGCAACCAGCAGAACTAACTAATGTTATGAAATACATTTAATATGATGGCTTGCTTCCAGGCCAAGTTTTTAACCTGCTAAATGCTTGTTATACACAAATATTCTTCAAGACAGAAGCACAAAGCTGATCTGAGATTATCTGTGTACAGTCTAGTGGGTGAAACATAAATTGTGTGACAGCATAGTTTTCTAATTAAAGTCACTGGGAACAGGAGTTCTGGGTTCAATTTCTAGTTTTGCCACAAACTTCCTGAGTGACACATTAATATCTGTGCCCATCAATTCCCAATTTTTCATGCACATTATTTCTTTCTCCATTCTTTAATGACTGGAAAACTTAATGCGTCAGTGAGATGCACTCCTTTGCCCTTGGCTAGATGGACCTATGATCTGATCTAGAAAATAGTATTTATTACATACCTTATGTTCAGTCTGTATTCCAGGAGTGCCACCAGATAGTATTTTAGCACATCTTTTGGTTGTTTATGTCTGTCTAATTTTGCGTGTGTGTGCGTGGTTATCTATAATTGAACCTGGTCCATGGGTGGACCTGGCTGGAAGGGTGGGGGGGATCAGTTGCATCCCCCTTTGTTTCCTGTTCCTCTGGAAGGGACAGGCAGGAACTCAGAAGGGACAGCCACATTTCTATTTAGATGGAGCTGAGGGAGTCTCTTGACTTTGTAACTCTTATTATCAATTTGAGTCTTGCTAATCTCTTCACCCCTTAGGTGTTAAAAACCTTGATCTTCCTTTAATCAACCTAGCCTTTCTTCTAAAACTATCCTGTCTGTTATCTACACCTGGTAATGTTTCTCAGATCACCTTCCAGCATCTCTGGTAAAAGTATGGCACTACCCAGGAACCTGTACTGTATGGCTTTGTTACTAGGAGATTTGAACCCACAATAAATCAGAGACAGGGTGGAGAAGGGCAGGGCTGAAAGCAGACTTAGCTGTCTGGTGGCTGTGGCACAGTGGTCAGGGGCAGAAGGGTAAATTGCAATGGTGAATCAAAGAGGTGAATTACTACAGTGACCCTTTCCTGGGTTATTCTTCACAGTAGATAATAGAAGCTGTGGGAAGCTAAACCAGTGGTGTAACCAGGGTGGCATAAAGCTGGGCATGGACAGACCCAGAAGGACTGGCTCCCTGGGTAGGGGTGCTGCAAGTGGCTGAAGCAAGTCCCATCCTGACTCCAACTGTTTGTTTCTCTGTCAAGTGTGTAGGGCAATGAGGGCGAGCTGTGGGCATGCTCTGGGGAGGAGGAAAGCAAAGGGAACAGGGCAGTTACAGCCCTACTCCAACCTGCCCCACTGTTGGGGGTCATAAGGAATGGGGGGAACTGTTTGGGAGAGATTTTGAGGGGAAGGGGCTACTAGTGGCCATGAGGGACTAGATGGGGAGTCATAGGCAAAAAGGGCTTTTGTGGGCGCAAGGTATGGGTTGAAGTGGAGTGAGAATCTGGGGTGTTATGGGGTGGGGTTATGAGGGGCAGATTTTGGGGTGGGCTGTATGGGGTAAAATAGGGTATGAGGGGGCAAGAAGGATTGTGGGTTGGGGGCACAGAGGTTGTGAGGTTTGAAACTCATGGTGC
>NW_017729008.1:170631-173712 GCF_001723915.1 Gavialis gangeticus | reverse complement strand
TTTCTTCACCAGATGCTTCAGCTACATCTCTTCGATGGCAGCTTTCCACCCTTGTTCTGGGCATTCTCTGCCTGATTTTATTGATAGCAACAGGAGTTTTGGGTTGGGGGCACAGAGGTTGTGAGGTTTGAAACTCATGGTGCAGGGGAGGGCTCAGTGGGGCACAACATGATGGTTTGAAGTTAGGGGCACTTGGGTGTGATGAGGATGAGCTGTGCAGGGTGCACTGAATTCATGGGGAGCGCTGACAGACTAGGGAAAGATTCAGTGAGGTCTGAGGGGGATGGTAGAATCTGATGGGTTTGGGGAATGTGGGGATATGTGGGATAATGGGCAGAGTAGAGCCAGTGGGCATCTGAGGTATAGGGGCAATTCATAAAGAGCAGTGAGGGGCACTTTGGGGTCATGATAGAGTGTCTGAGGGACTCTGTGGGGAAATGCAAGGAGCAGGTATGTGCATGGCCAGGCTTGGGGGTAATAGCGATGCCCCCCAAGCACTAGGCTTCAGCTCCACCCAGAGCAGGCAGTCAGCACCACCCAACTCTGTTATATTTGTTTTTGCTTAGATCTTAAACTGAATAATATAGCCTTAAGCCTCTAGCATATTAGTAACGCTTCTAGTTTCTTTTTTAATCAGAGAGCCTGCATCTGCCTTTTTAAATCCTAGAACTGCATATGATCTGGTCTACCATTCAATAGCATATTATCACAACAATTACATCTTCACCAGCATTCCTCCAGAGTTGGGTCACTTTGCATGCAAAAATACTGTTCAGAACTAGCTTGTAAAAGTGTTTTGCCTTTTAAAGTATTTTGTGGAAAGTAAAAATAGAAATCTATCAGATAGCAGTATATTAAAAATCCCAACATTATAAAAATATTCCTGAGCAAGTCAGCACTATGTTTATTCCTAAACTATGTAATCCTGTCCATTTTTCCAACATTAGACTAACACAACATGCAGGATGAAATGGAACTTTAAGGCCCATTGAGCTCTGATTTTATCAAGGCATCACAATAACACTGCATGTGCTAAAATCAATCTGCGTTCTGAGTCATTGTGAAAATTCACAGTGTTCCATAGCTCTCAGCACTTTTCATATTGCACCTATGGTGGGTAGTCTAGTAAATGAACACTGGACTGCACAGTGAAGCATGGAGGCAAAATAGTACTTTACTTCTTCCCAGACTTTATTATTTCACTCTGTATTACGCACCAAAAAGCTAGAGACATTTTGGGGCTAGTTCAAACCCAGTGAAGTCACTGGGAGTATGACTGGGGAGTTGGATAAAGTCCCAAAAGAAAAAGAAAAAAGAAAGGTTACAGGGATGGTCAGATTTTGTGTGTCTTATAACTCTGCATCTATTGAAAATTATTTTATTTGTTGTGAAGATATGTTTAAATAAATGACTACAACATAACAATTGACAAAGTACTATGTTATTTCTTCCTGTGGTTATCAGATTTAGAAGAATAATTTATATGACCTCAAATTAGTTGACTTAACATTGAAAATGAGGGAAACCAGCATATTTTAATCTTAAATCACTACAGTAAATTTATGAGTCCAGATCCCTAAATGAACCTGAAAATGTACAGAATCATACAAAAATAGGGCTGGAAGGAGTCTCAGGTGATCTAGTCCTACCATCTAACAATGCAGGAGAATCTCTGTCTAACCTACCTGAAATGAGTGTTTGTCTAACCTATACTTATTTTTTTTCAGCAATGGAGATTACACAACCTGTTTCATCTTAGCCACCCACATATTTAGAAAGCTCTTTCTAATATCCAATCTAAATTTCCCTTGTTGCAATTTAAGACCGTTATTTGTTTCTTGTTCCATATGGACATGGAGAATAGCCAATCCCTATACTCTTTATAATAACCATTCATGTATTTGAAGATTTATCACACCTCCATTCAGCCTTCTTCTCCAGACTAAATAATCTCAGTTCTTTCAACCTCTCTTTTTATGTATGTTATCTAACTTATCTTTATTTATTTGACTCTATAAAGATATTTGTCTTTATTTAACCTCAGTGGAGCTTTGACAATTTACATCAATTAGGGTTCTGCCCTTGTGCTTCACAGACGACAAAACTCTTTTAAAATAATATAAACCAACAGATACTTCTAAAATAATATGAAGAAAGACTAGTATTATTTGATTATTCATCAAGATGATGGTCCTGACATTTCTCAAAAGTACTATGATAACTATGGGAATCTACTTCTCATGCACACCAGTATTTGAAAGAATTCAGATCACATTTTTTGGCTCAGCTCACTTCACAGAGAGTGGAAAGTTGCAAAATTTAGTTACAGATATAGTTTTACATTTTGAATGCTTGAAAGTTTTGGAGATAGTTGGATCTGAGCTTTTGGGGGTGGTTATTTTGTTTTTGGTATAAGTTTACCTCTAAACCATTGATCCTCAACCAGGGTGCTGCAACTCCCTGGGGTGCCTTGGGATTCTTTCAAGGGTGCCATGGGGCACTGCATAATCTTACCACTGTTAGGTGTGCAAACATAATTCACAAGATAAAAACAGTGTTTTTGAATAGAAAAAAAGAGTGTTGAAAACATTCTGGTCTGTTGTGTTCTTTCTGAGTTCTTTGCAACAGAAGAATTGCTCTATTCTTTTTCTATAACCAAACAAAGTGAAAACTAAGATTTGACATTTTGTAGGGTGTCTTGAGCCTAGCAAGTCTAAAGGGGTGTCTTCAGTCTAAAAAGGTTGAGATGTATTGATATGAACCTTAAAATGGTTATACTGATTTTTAATTATGAAACAGATACAATGAAAATACATTTTAATGTTCCTATAGCCCCACTAAAATACTCCATTTTAATGTTAATGTTATAGTTTCATAGTTTCATAGTTTCTAGGGTCGGAAGGGACCTGAGCAGATTATCTAGTCCGCCCCCCTGCCATGGCAGGACAGAGCACTGGGGTCAAATGACCCCAATAAGGTGGTCATCCAACCTCCTCTTAAAAACCCCCAGGGTGGGAGCCTGCACCACCTCACATGGAAGCTGGTTCCAGACCCTAGCCGCCCTGACCGTGAAGTAGCGCC
>NW_017729008.1:169357-170572 GCF_001723915.1 Gavialis gangeticus | reverse complement strand
CCCCACATTGCCGACTCATGTTCATCTTGGAGTCAATAATGACTCCCAGATCCTTTTCCACCTCTGTGCTGACAAGAGGGGAGTTCCTCAGCCTGTATAATTATGAAAATATGATATTTTATGCATAGAAAGAAGTACCATAGCTGTTATTTAAAATAATAATAGGGATAAATATTGATCACCCTATACAATAAAACTATACTGGATGAAGTTGGAGGCCTCTATAGATCAAACACCAGTTTTATTTGAAGTGTCTCATACACTTGTGCTGATATTGTGTTGCCTTTATAGTCATTATAATTAATGCCTGACTCAACGAAGCACAAGTTTCTATAAATATTTTGTTAGATCTAAGGCCCCTGCTATATGTTAGGAATATTACACAATTGACTGGTTAATCACAAAATAAATTTAGACAGGCCACATGTGCAAAGTAATTATCACACAATTAACTGGTTAATCATATAATAAAGTTAGACCAGCCACACATGCAAAGTTATTATCACATGATAAAAATGACTATCCAACTATAAAAAGAACAAACCAGCTATAAACTAGTGCTTGAAAATGTGCAAGAACTCTATAACTGGTTTCTATTCAGCTTTAATTTGAACAAGTATCAAGGCCCTAATGTCCATGAATTTGAAAGAGAGGGTGTTTCACATACTGAACTCTTTTAGTACACGCGTATCCTAAAAGAATTTAACGTATCACTAGGACTAACAAAAATTATCAAAGGTAATTAGCAAGGTAAGCACGTTAATATCCAACATGAAATGTAGATCCACAAAACATAAATGCACCAGCCCCTTGCCCCACCCTTCATCCCTGCCTTGCCTCACCTTGGGGAGGAGTTGGCTCTGCTGGCTTCGGACACTGCTCCACGCCCCCGCATTGCCTCGGGGAGCAAGGAGGTACATGGCGTCAGGGCTGGGGAGCAGAGCAGTGTCGTGGAGCCATGCAGAGCTTCACTTGGGAAGGCAGCGGCTCCTCCCTGAGGTGAGGCAAGGCAGAGATGGAGGCTGGTGTGGGCGGCTGGTGCAGGCTCTTCTCTGGAGCTGGGAAGCTCACACCAAGCTCCAGCTCCAGCCCCTGCTCTCTGGCTCCAGCCCCTGGCCCCTGGCCCCAGCCTCCAGCCACTGGCCCCCGGACTCCAGGTCCAGCCTCTGGCCCCCAGCTCCCGGCCCCTGGCCCCCAGCTCCAGCCCCTGGCCCC
>NW_017729008.1:161118-169347 GCF_001723915.1 Gavialis gangeticus | reverse complement strand
CCTGGCCCCCAGCCCCTGGCCCCCAGCCCCCAGCTTCAGCCCCTGCCCCCCTGGCCTCCAGCCTCCAGCCCCCAGCTCCAGCTCCTGGCTCTCAGCCCCTGGCCCTGGCTCCAGTCCCAGCCTCCAGCCACTGGCCCCTGGCTCCCAGCTCCTGGCTTCTGGCTCCAGCCTCTAGCCCCATCTTCTGGCCCCCAGCATCCGGCCCCAGCCCCCAGCTTGAGCCTCCAGCCCCTGGCCCCAGCCCCCGGCCTCCAGCCCCCAGCCCTCAGTCCCCTTTAGTAAGTGTCCCACGCCAGACCAAGGTGGCGCACTCACAGACCGAGGCAGCACACTCATGGACCAAGGCGGCGCACTCACGGGACACTGTTCCTTAGAGGGAACATTGGTTAAAGGTATTCCATCATCCTCCATATAATATTCACTCTCCTTTTTCCTATATTTATAACAAGTTGTGGCAGGCAAGACTGGAGAAGAAGGTAGAAATTAGACTTGTACACTGGAGAAGCAAATACAAGCTAACAGCACCCTCTTACAGAAGAGTTCAAATTATTTGAAAAGTGTAAATCCCGATGATAGAACAAAATATTGGGGATGGAAATAATAGAATTAAATTGTAATATCAGAGAAAATAGTGATTTTTTAGAAATGTGGAATAGTTCTTAAAGTGAAAAAATAAAGGTTCTAGTAGACTTGGGCCATTGAAAACTTCACTTGACAAATTGGGGAAAAGAACAAAAGGCTAGGTTAGGAAGTGAACTATGGGTAATCTATTGTATATTTACATTCCTAAGGGACCAATCTGAATTTAACTCAAAATAAGCAGAACAGGGAAAAAATAAAATTATTTATATAAATAAAGAAACTAGAGGTTTTCATTACAACTTCATTTTTATTCAGTATCAAAACCCTAAAAGGAGAATGAATGGTCTCTGGCCATATTCAGTATGAATTTGCTCTGGCTTGAATTGCTCATAAATCTAATTGAAAAGAGAGCTGCCAAGCAGAGAGTCAAACATTGTAAGGAAGCTGCAGGAGAGTGGGAGGTAGAAAAAAGGGGAAAGGGAGACAGATGAATGAAACATTTGGCTATAAAATGTACAAAGAGACTGAGTTTAGTTTTGAAAAAAGAACATTTTTAAAATTTACTTCTTCCTCTATATTTTTAAATGCAGTACAGGGCAACATATGCTTATCTTCTCCTATCAACCAAATTCAGATTTATCAAGGTATCTAAGCTCATTCTTGACTTTAAATATGTGAATAGTCTGATTGAAGACACAGGGGACACTCAGGGACCTAAGGCTAAGCACAGGCATTCAAGAAGCCTGCCTCAAAAGCACTCTGGAAGGGTGAATGGATAAATGGAAGCAGCAGCAAGGATGCATGAGGATGCAATTCCTGGTGTGTGTTTCTTGCTTTCATTTCAGAGTCTTGGGGTCCCTGCTCCTGCATCACCCGGCCGCCACTGCTTAGGTCACCTCCAGAATCTCGATATATCAAGGAAATTTTAGGTGGTGCCCCACAATTCTGGCAGTGCCACATGCCCCATCCAAGCTATAAAATTCAAGGGTCCATGGCCCACATGGTACCTTAGGATCATGGGATGTGTCTCTGCTTACCCCAGCTTGGAGGTTCAGTGCTTCAGCCACCCACATCCATCCACACACTGAACTACCTAGCAGATTATCTACCAGCTTTCTGATCAGTGATCAAGAAGAGGAGGAATCAGTCTGCTTTGAAAGAGAATGAAGGACATGGCAGGAGCCCCTCCAAAGGGAAAAAAAGGGATGACAAATATTTAGGGCCCAACTCAGACATCTGTACTTTACATCCCTATAACTGGAGGACTTTAGTGTAGTGTATTCTGTTAGTAGCATGTTATGAGTTAGTACTTTACAAATTTTATTAGATTTATTTTTTTCACTTTCACCTCCCCCTGCTTCCCCTAACTGGTTCTGTAGAAAGTCTCTGTATTGAGGAGATGCCCATATATATAGAAGTCACAAGTGAGGAGGCACAAGGCACCACATTGTCAAGTGGTTGTTTTGTATTATTATGAATATATTTTGAAATTTAAAGAAGAAATAAACACATCTAGATATGCAGTTTATAAAGCTGAGCAAGGTAGAAAGTTGGGATGACTTGTGGTGGCAGATGCCATATGAAGAGGAATACGATTTTAAAAGTAAGGAGATTATGGAGGGGGTCTGAGACAGACATAAGGAGAAATCATCTCCTTCCCTTACTTTCCACTATCTGGAGTTATAACCCGTCAAGAAGAGACATAAGCAGAACTATTCTAGTGCTGGCAGCAAAACCACATGCCAGGTTCAGACCCAGGACTGTAATGAAAACACTCCCCCATGCACCTACATTGAAATTTCATATTTAAGTCTTTATCCCTTCTGTCTGTAAAAGTGATTTTGGATGAACTATGCAAGTCCAGAGAGTTTTTGGTTCAGAGTTGAGAATTAACATAAGTCTCAGGCAAACAAACTTGGATTGAAAAAGACACTGTTTACATCAGGACATTACAAACTACTTATGAGTGTAAGCAAATTCTTACTGCATCAGATGCACCTAAACTTCGGAGAAAGATAGAGAGAGTACATATTACAGATTGTAGATACTGAAAACAAGAAATACAGTTTATTTTTTGGTTATTTTCCCCCCCACAGAATCTTCAGATGAAGAAAATGGACTGCTATTAAAAATGTCAGGCAAGATTTTACTTCCTAATTTATACCCATATACATACCTGCTTGTTATTCTTAGTTTCTTTACAGGTGTATAGAGCTCAGCAGCTTCAACTGATAAGCGTTAGTTGGCTTCATTCACCCCTGAATGTGCTGTCTTCTCTCTCCCCCTTTCCCCAAACTAGAATTTTTGCATACTTGTAACTGCTCTTAACAGTTACCCAGGCGGGGAAGTGATTTTTCCCCAGCTCAGGCAATTTCTCTAATTTATTGCAAGGAGATGAAACAAGGCAGGCTAGAGATGTACCTTATAAAAAGTATAGTACAAAGACCCCATCCTACTCTACTTGAAGTCAAGGGAAAATTACCCCAATTTCAGAATTGTGTCTGTACATTTTAAAAACTTGCATATGACTGAAGGACTATGAGATAAATTTAACACTTTGCCCCACCCTGCCCCAATCCAGGTTCATTTCACTATCCATTAAACCACTTCAGAAAACTTGGAAGTGTAATTACCCTGAGTGCAAACATTCAATGCTTTTAAAACCTTCAAACAATTTATTGGTAAACAGTGTATTGTCCTGGGCTAGGGGGGATCCACTGCCTATCCTGCAAATACACAGTGCCTCCAATTGGCTGGTAATGTTATGGCACAAGCTAAATAGGCAATTGAAAAAAAAACACTGATGCAATATTGACACAGTACCAAGTACCTGTTTATTCTAAGCCATCTTTTCTGAGGCTTGAGCCAGAAAATGGGACAATTTGACTGCCTCCACTCACTAGGGCTTCAGGAGAGTGACCCTGTTTGTTTGGTGGTTTCCAAAATTCTGTGCTGATTTTAGGGAATCTACTGGGTTCAGAAGAGAAAATCAAATCGCTGCTTCTTTGGAGGCAGAAGATTGGGAAGGCAGGAAAAAAGTTTCCTCTCCTCCCACTGAAGAACGTGAGGTGTTTCCTAAGGAGAAGATCATAAATGCTCTGTCCCTGAGGGTTTGGGGTTTTTTTTTTAATTGCTGACTGGGTCTAAGAAAGAAACACTACATTCTATGGCAATTGTTCATAGTCAATGATGGTTGTCTTCCATGATTGTATTATCTATGTATCCAAAGATGGCCGATGAGGCCTATCTGGGATCAATGGACTCTACTTCAGCTCAGATATGTGTTTCTGTGTAGAGCGGGTGGTGCTGGATTCTTGATTTGCTCCATGCCACACTGTTTCTGCTACTACTGTTTTTCCATTTTCTGTTGTTGTTGTGAGTTTTCAAAGTACTGAGATCCCTGCAACAGATTCTTCCTCCATTTAGAGAGGTCCTAGGCGATAGTCTTCCACAAGTTGACATCAACATGCATTTTTCTAAGTTGGCCTTAAGGATGTCCCTGAAGTGCTTTCTCTGCCCTACTCTTGAGCATATGCCTTGGATGAGCTGGGAAAATAAAACTTGCTTCAAGAATCTAGAGTTAAACATCTGGATGACATGTCCGGGCCAACCAAGTTGATGTTGGGTGATCGTTGCCCCTGTACATGTGGTGTTTGCTTCCAGGAGGATGCTAACATTGGTGCATCTATCTCTCTACTAGATTTGAAGGATCTTCTTCAGGCAGAGTTGATGGTACTTCTCCAACAATGTTACATGTCTCCTGTATGTTGTTTATCTCTCAGCTTGATGCACAGCTCCATTCACAGTGCCTCCTGTATGCTGTCCATCTCTCAGTTCCATCTTCAAACACCCATTTCTTCAGGCATCCAAAGGCTGCAATTGCACATCTGAAGTGATGTTGGAATTCTTTATCGATGTCAAGAGCGGGCTTCTGAGTTACAGGGCATACTCAATATTCTGCAGAATCTCACCATGGACCTGGATTATCAGAGCTGGGGACTGTTCATTAACAGCTTGTTGGTGGAAAACCTTAGCCTTCTGAATGTTAAGCTTCAGTCCCATTTTCCTGTATGACTTGGAAAGACATCAACGATTGCCTGAAAGTCTGCTTCCAAGTCAGCACATACTACAGCATCATCAATGTGCTGGAGCCCAATAATTGAGGTCAGGGTGGTCTTGGTTTTGGCTTGGTGTTGGCTGAGGTTAAACAGCTTACCATCCATCTGGTAATTTAGCTCCACTCTGGCTGGAAGTTTGCTGGTGGTCAGATGTAGCATTTTGGTAAGGAATATTGAGAAGTGTCAGAGCAATGACACAGCCTTGCTTAACTCCTGTTTTAACCTCAAAGGGAACTGTGATAGATCGATTACAGCAGTGGTAGCTCACATACCATCATGGAGCAGGCAGAGAATGGTAACAGATTTTGGTGGGCATCCATACTTCAGAAGAATACTCCACAGCACTTCTTGGCTGACAGTGTTGAAAGCTTTTTTGAAGTCAAAGAAGACCATATAGAAAGGCTTATGTTGTTCCAGACATTTCCTCTGGAGCTGGTGAGCTGTGATGATCATGTATGTTGTGCCTCTTGGTGCCCTAAATCCACACAGATTCTGGGAGGAGCTTTTCAGCAACTGGAAGGAGACAGTTTAGGAAGGTTATCGCAATGATCTTTCCTGTGGTGAACAGCAAGCTGGTCTCTCTATAGTTTCCACAGTCAGATTTGCCTCCTTTCTTGAAGATTTTCACGATCATGGCATCCCTGAGGTCATTTGGGATTTCCATATCATTACAGATCCTTAAAATGAAGGCATGAAGCTGTGTGGTGAGCTGCTTTACCTGCTCCTTGAAGATTTCCATGGGGATTCCATCCATTCTGGGTGCCTTGCTGTTTTGCATCTGCTTGATTGCTTTCTTCACCTCATCAAGGGCTGGAGGGATTCCAAGAACATCTCTGCCTGGGTGTTGTGGGATAAAGTTGAGAATACTCTCATCAACAGCAGACTCTCTATTTAGAACATTTTCAAAATGCTCCTTCCAATGGACATAGATGTCTCCCCTTTCCTTGATCAGGTCTCGTTCATCCTTAGGTCTCAAGGGGGCTGCCCCTGAGCACTCATACCAGAGATGGCTTTTTTGGCACTGGAGAAACCGCACATATCATGGATGTCAATGAGATGTCAAATCTCCTTAGCCTTGTCTTCTCACCATTTCTTTTTCATATCATGGGTCCTTCTTTGGACCTCTACCTTGGCTCATTGGACCTCTGCCTTGGCTCTTTTTCCTGGAGCTGGTGTCATTTTGCCAAGCACAAAAACCTTGCACTTGTGATCAATCAACTTCTGGATCTCCAGGTCATTCTCATCAAACCAGTCTCGATGTTTCCTGGTAGAGAATCCAAGTGTCTTTTTATAGGCATTGATGATGGTCACCTAGAGAGCACTCCACACACTGCTGACACTCTCCCATTGTTGTTAATTGGAATTCACCAGTTTTTTTGTTGAGGCATTGGTGGCAGAGGTCTCACTTGCTTGGGTCCTTGAGTCCTTCAATGTTCATTTTCCATTAGCATTGCTTTTGCTGCATTTGTCATTTGGGGGGCAGTTTGAGTGACATAACCAAGCAGATGAGTTGGTGATCAGTCAACCAGTCATCAGCCCCTAGCATAGCTCAGGTGATCTTTGCAATCCCAGGTACAGACATAGTCAATCAGCTGCCAATGCTTAGATTATGGATGTTGCCATGATGTACTGTGCCTGTTTTTTCTGGCAGAACAGTGTTGGTGATGGTGAGTCCATGTTTGATCAAGAGGAGGATGCCACCGGAATTGACTTTTCCTACTCCTTCCTTGCCAATGGTTCCATTCCAGAGGTTAAAGTTCCTTCCAACTCTGGCATTGCATCACCAAGAAAAATAAGTCTGTATCCCTCCATAATATAAGAAAGGACGTGGTCAAGGTTGGTGTAGGATTCCTCCTTGGTTTCATTGGTGGCACCAAGACTTGGGGAACACACACTGATGACAGTGGCATATTACCTCCCTGCCAGTTTAAGACAGGGAGTCATGAGGCATTCATTCATTGCAATAGGGAACTCATTGAGTTGGTTTCTGAGTTTATCCTTAATAGCAAAACCAACTCTGTGAGAGCAAAGCCAACTTTGTGGGGAAGAGCTGTACTGCTACCCAGCATGTCCACAGGTGGTAGATAGTGGGATGAACTTCAGGGAAAGTTAGCTGTGAAATAAGAAGGGATAACTCTGACAAATAAGCAGTCATGAACCAAGCAGCAGCAGCAGCACCAACAGGATGTGGTAAGAACAGCGGATTGCAATGGTTTTTCTCCTGAAAAGTCACGTATATCCTCCGATGGCAAATACTATGTATAGTGGCAGGTTACCACTATAATAAGTCTGCCATGGGTCTACAAGTCCTCAACCACAGAGCAGGTGGAAGAAGACCTGCTTAGAATTGCAATTGCTGTGAAGGGAGGTGAAGGCTATAGTGGAATGAGAACCCCAGTTGTCTTGGTCTCCTTGCCATTGGATCAATGTCCTATTCTATTAAGAGCTGTATGGAAGCTGATGTGCAGCAGCTTTTCCATGGTAAAGAAGTCACACACAGGCATCTTCAATGGAAACAGCTTTTCCAGCACAGTCCTCAAGCCCTTTGTCGACCAGTTAATGTAATGGGAGCAGGATTGTGAGGTCTGGAAGCCCCTAGTCATAAACTGGCATGAAATTGGCAGTTACAAGGTTGTTTAGCACTTGGACCAGGCAGGAGTGCAATTCAGCAGCTGTAACTGACTGCTCTGCTCACTCCACATGGAATGGAGGCTAGATAAGGTGCCCTAAACAGAGGCACCTTCTCTAATACAGTATTCTGTATTTCTTTCTGACTGGATAACCATGGCTAATGGGATCACCTTACTATAGCTGAAAATACCAAAGAATACACACCACCATTATTAGGACAAGGAACACCAGAATCCTCCTGGACGACACTAATAGTGAACATCCAGAGTGCCACACTGCAATCATACCCTGAGAACATTACATTAAGATTAGCAAGACCATTGGATATCACTGTGCATAATGGCAGAAAAAAACAACTGAAAATTGGTAAGTAGTAAAACAAACAATTTAGGAGCTTGATTAAAAAAAGCTAGCTGCCCTATATATGTATCTGTGAGACTCCTGGCAGCATACCTCAAACTCTATAACAGATTGTCAGAACCAGTTTTCTGTCAAGTGCACACAGTTCTAAACCATTACTCAAGCTCAGGAGGTCTGTCAGTGAGGCCCTATGGGACCATGACCCCAGGGACAGGGGAATTCAAGATGAATGGTTGCTCCTCATGGGAGCAATCCTCAATGCACAAGCTAATTCTATTCCATCTCAGAAGAAGGGCAGCAAGAGGGCACAGCAGCCCCCCCTGGCTCTCCAGGGACCTAACAGACATCCTGAAGCTAAAAAGAAAGGCCTACACAGGATGGAGGATGAGATTCACCTCCAAGGATTATTCTGCACTGGTCCAGTCCTGCAGGGAGCAAACCAAGAAAGCCAAGGCTGCAACTGAACTCCAACTAGCTTCGAGCATCAAGGACAATAAAAAGTCCTTTTTCAGATATGTGGGGAGCAGGAGGAAAAGCA
>NW_017729008.1:159854-160302 GCF_001723915.1 Gavialis gangeticus | reverse complement strand
CTGGCTGGGAAATTGGCTCCGTGGTCAGACCCAGAGGGTAGTAACTGATGGAAGTCACTCATCATGGTGTCCTGTGACCGGTGGGGTCCCCCAAGGATCTGTCCTTGGACCCATCATTAATGATGTGGACATTGGAGTCAGAAGCGGACTGGCCAAGTTCACCCATGACACCAAACTTTGGAGCAAAGCATCCACAACAGAAAACAGGTGGGTGATCCAGGCTGACCTGGACAGGCTCAGCAAATGGGCGGATGAGAACTTGATGGTGTTTAATACCAAAAAATGCAAGGTTCTCCACCTTAGGAAGAAAAACCTGCAGCATCCTTATAGGCTCAGCAGTGCTATGCTGACTAGCGCTACGGAAGAAAGAGACTCGCGGGTCATCATTGACCAAAAGATGAACATGATCCTGCAATGCGATGCTACGGCTACTAAAGTGACCAAAATG
>NW_017729008.1:154391-154854 GCF_001723915.1 Gavialis gangeticus | reverse complement strand
ACCAAAACGCTGGCTTGCATCCATAGATGCTTCTCAAGCAAATGCCGGGACATCATTCTCCCCTTGTACTCGGCCTTGGTGAGGCCGCAGCTGGAGTACTGCGTCCAGTTTTGGGCTCCACGATTCAAAAAGGTTGTGGAGAAGCTTGAGAGAGTCCAGAGAAGAGCCACGCGCATGATCAGAGGTCAGGAAAACAGACCTTACGACAACAGGCTGAGAGCCATGGGGCTCTTTAGCCTGGAAAAGCTCAGGCTCAGGGACAATCTGATGGCCACCTATAAGTTTATTAGGGGTGACCAGGGGGATCAAGGGTGACCAGGATCTGGGGAAACATTTGTTCACCAGAGCTCCCCAAGGGATGACGAGGTCGAACGGTCATAAACTACTACAAGACCATTTCAGGCTGTACATAAGGAAGAATTTCTTTACTGTCTGAGCCCCCAAGGTCTGGAACAGCCTGCCA
>NW_017729008.1:137826-149391 GCF_001723915.1 Gavialis gangeticus | reverse complement strand
AACGTTTGTTCACCAGAGCGCCCCAAGGGATGACGAGGTCGAACGGTCATAAACTACTACAAGACCATTTCAGGCTGTACATAAGGAAGAATTTCTTTACTGTCTGAGCCCCCAAGGTCTGGAACAGCCTGCCATCAGAGGCGGTTCAAGCACCTACATTGAACACCTTCAAAAGCATATTAGATGCTTATCTTGCTGGGATCCTATGACCCCAGCTGACTTCCTGCCCTTTGGGCGGGGGGCTGGACTCGATGATCTTCCGAGGTCCCTTCCAACCCTAATGAAATCTATGAAATCTATGAAAGTGGCCATTATTATTAGAATTAGCTTTTAGACATAAAAACAGAGAAACAGTCTGCTTCTTGATGTGCCATTGGATGCATACAAGATTTCTGGGACTTCACGTCTGTGAGCCAGAGTTATGGGTTTCTGGTCCTGCACTCTCTATTGTGCACAGGCACTGCAAGTGCTTCTCACAATCTACAGTTTACACATGCATTCAGTTTCTCCAGACAAGTTGGGAAGTAGTTGCTACCTATTAGTATGAGTAGGTGTGCTGACATACATTTTGGGTATGTTTAAATCATTTTTTACTTCCAGTAGGGAACTTGCACATTGACAGAAATCAGTGCAGATGAATCAGTTCTTAAGACAGGTTAAATGTCAGCAGAGGCAAAATAGCAGCAGACCCACATTCAGCTCTTGCTTGCCTGCACCCATGATGATATGCAAGAGAAATTCAGCAATAAGCATTTTTCTTTGTGTGGAAGGATCTATACTACCCAGTGGGAGGATACATAGATCTATCCATGGGCCTGGGGATACAGGCTTTACTGAATTTTATCAGTGACAGACCAGGGATGGGCCTAGCCCAGCTCTTGGGCAGAGGAGTTAAGCTCCGGCTGAGGCTACAGCACTGCCCTGAGAGGCGGGATGAGCAGAGTGCTGGAAAGACCCATGGGTTGCCAGCAGACTGCAACCTAATGTGAGTTGTGATGGAATGTGGTGCAGATGTTCATTATGGTGCTCTAATTTACGGCACTTAATAACAGGGTTATCTTGAGAGGGATCCATCATTTTTATAGCACTCTATGTGCCCTGACCATCTTCTCAGTTACAGCTGTAGTTCAGTTTCTGTGCACCTACCACACAACAAGTGTGACATCTGTCCCTGGTCCAAAGGTCCAGGGAAGAGTTTGTGGGGTTTCCCTTTGAAAATAAGGTAAAGTCAGTAGATTACAGACGAAATGTCAATAAATGTCAGGCATCATAAATACATCACTTGGCTGTCAACTCTTGTGTTGCCCAAGGAACTTTCTCTGTCCCCTTCCATCTTCTCACCAGTCCCCCATCAGTCTTTGTGTCTACTTATATAGAATTGAAACTGGTGAAAAGGAACAGTTGTTTATTAAATACTTCAAGGTAAAATGTTGGTTTTCAGGACTTCAAAGTACAGGCTCATTTTGAGGTTGGGTATTAAGGAACAATGTTTTAGAATTGTGTGCACTTGACAGAAAACTGGTTCTGATAATTTGTTATAGAGTTTGAGGTATGCTGCCAGGAGTCTCACAGATAGGGCAGCTAGCTTTTTTTTTAATCAAGCTGCTACATTGTTTAATTTACTAGTTACCAATTTTCAGTTGTTGTTTTTTCTGCCTTTATGAATAATGATATCCAATGGTCTTGCTGTACTTCACTAGTGGGCTGTTAACCTTCAGGGATATTCAACTGCCCATTGTGGTGTACTTGGGAACAGGACAAGTAATGTTACTCTTGGAATTAACAGACTCATCTCTGCCATGCTTGTCACCCATAGCATAGTGACTCTAACAGGGTGAAAATTATTAAGCATAAATAATATAAATTTTGCATAATGTCTTATCTATCCAACAAGCAGAGATTCCTATGAGGCATCATGAAGCAAATTTCTCTGATTCGGGCAGACTAGCAAATCATGTGGCCAATATCAATAAATCGTGTCTGAAAATGGAAATGTTCAAATTAGGTGTAAAAATAATTTTTCTCATGATCCTTTCTCATCATGCAATTTTACCTTAATACTTTTTGTTCCTTAATACCCATATTACGTGCATGAGTAGCCAAACATTTAGAATATGTTTTTAAGAATAACTCAGAATTGGTACTGTGGGATGGATTGGGTGTTGAGGGAGTCAGGGCAACACTTGGACGGACTGCTGTGAGCTGCTGGATTAAGGCTGCTCAAAAAAGGCCACTTCTGAAATAGAGCTTAAGCAATGATATGTTTGAGCTGAATCAGTATTCTGAACTCAGAACCAGTCTCAAAATGAAGGAGCTAAATGCATGAGAGATGCAAACAGTTGCTTTATTTAAAAGAAAGAAATATATTGTTTAGGTAAATAAGTAATAAAGATGTTAGGAATTCAACAACACTTTTGGGATCATCTAGATTTCCAAATTATATAGCTAATTTTAACATTTATGAAGGCAAAGAAAGGCTTCAGTGTTCTGCTTGACTGTTTTTCTACAACAAATTATTTTAACAGAGCAATAGGACAAATTGTCTTCAAAATATCAACAATTCAGTCCACAAACATACTTATATAACACTTCTTCACGGATGACAAATATCTAAGACTTAATACTTTCAGTTTGTTTTCCTCATTTAATCTATTGTAAAAGTTGCCTATTTGAAATCTATGACCCTCTTTGGATATCTTGCATCCTTCAACTTAATCACCTTCAAGTCAGTCACCTGCTTTTTACTGACAAAACAATTAGTGCTATGTTCTGTTTCCTACACAGCCTTGAATGCCATTTCTTCAGGACTCTTGTTGTTTTATTTACAAATTCCTAAAGTGTTTGCAAACTGCCTTTCCAGATTAGTCCTAAATTGCCACAGAGGCAGTGCAGCCAGCAGCAATGCAGAAGGAGCTGGGTCCAGGGCATAGTCCACTGGCCTAGGAGAAAAGGGTTGAAGTCTTTTGTCTGCACAGAATTCCTGTGTGATCCTATATGCCAAATTATTTAGCACAATGCACAAAAGCACTATAGGGTTAAATACAAACAGTCAAAAGCCTCAGTTCAATCTTCACAGGTTAGTCTATGCTGCTTAGAGTTAACTGATAAACAAGTGAACAGATGTTCACTTTTGATTCTGGAAATGCAGCCACATGCCTGCAGTGGCCCAGACCAGAAGCTGGAGGGGCCATAGAGGGGGCAGTACAGCACACCTGCCTGCTCCACAAGAGCAGACAGCTTGGGCCAAGGCTAAACCACTTACCTTTGAGCTAGGGTTTATGGGTGGGGGGTGCAAAATATCCTGGGATGCTGGGGGACTGTGAGTTAACTTGAATCTGGAGGGGATTTGGGACAGAAGTATAATCAGCAAACTTAATTTAAATCAGTTAAATCTGATACTACATCAATTGAGGTTTATCTTAAATTGGCTTCAGCCATTTTGAAATTGGTTTATGCGCACTAAACTCCTGTTGTGTTACAGATTTGAACCAGATTCCGATCACATATACCAGTTTATGTCAATTTCTGTCCTAGCCTAAGTGCCTCAAGTGGTTTAAAAATGGAATCTGTGTAGCTAAGACCAGGGGCAGACTTAGGATTTGGCAATTGGGGGTGGGGAAGGAGAAGTGGGGGAGCTTTCCTGCTCCCACCCTTCACCCTCCCTGCACCCACCAGTGCAGGCAGAACACACTGTGGGAGGCTCTGGGGAATTTTTGAAGTCCCCAAGGCATGAAAGAATTCCCTCCTTCTTCCCCTCCATGCTCAAAGGCATATCTCCTCTGCTCTCCTTTCCTCCTCCCCCTCCCCAACCTGCTACTGATGCTTCCTCCCCACCCCCCATCTCAGGGGTGGGGAAAGCTTCAAAGTTGCTCCTGCCTGCTCCAACCAGGCTGTGCAGTGGTTGGGTTCAGGTGGGAACAGCTGCAGCAATGGGGAAGGGTATCTTGTCCTGCAGGCAGGACTGGTTTGGAAGCTTCACCCATCCCCAGAGGCTCCTGTTTCATGATCTTGTCCAAATAGGGGAGTGCAGCCACACCACTGCATCCCATCTGGATCTGCCCCTGCCTAGAGGCCAGAATGCAATACACAAGAATCCCTGCTTAACCATTTAGGCACTCAAGTTTTCACCAGTAGTATTCCATCGCCACCTAGAATACGTTCAGGGGATATGTCCAGAACATCTGCAGTCTTGGCAGGGTGGAGAATCTCAGCACTTATGGTAATAGCATCTGGAATTCACAAATTGATGCTCTGGTGGTCCTTAAAAGGCACACAGTAGGTGTGCTCACAAAATACCTAACATACACTGACAAGAGTGATTTCAGCATGCAATCCAGAAGTCATGACTACTTGCATTAAAATACACAGCCAGAGGAAGAGGAGGAAGTACTACCTAGCTTTAATATTAAAGTCTAGAGGTCAGGGTGCTCACCAAGGAAGTGTAAGCCTTGGGTTCTACTTCCCACCTTCCAGTAGAGACCCCCTTGCTGGGCTAGCGGGAGAGGTAAGCAAGAGAGTATTCTTTATCCCTTCAGTTGAAGCTGTGACATTGACAGGAGTCATGGGGCTAGAAAGACACATTGGCTTGCACTGTATGACTGTAGCCCACTGATGAGAAAACTTCCTTAAGAAACAGATGGGAGATCTTGGCTGTGATCCTCACTCCAAGAACCACTCATACACTCTACATGACACAGCACAGGGTAAAATTGATTAAATGTGATATCAAAGTCCAGGAGAAAGGCAGGAATTCACATTTTGATTGGCTAGCAGAGGCATTCTCTGCATGGTGGCTGCTGTGAATTCCATATTGAGGCATGTGCCTCTCCTGATATGTTGTATCCAGCAGTGGTTCCCAGCAGGTCCATTGACTGGCTTTGGGACTGTCGGGCTACTATATGCTCAAAGGGCAGACACAGGTGGGAAAGCCCAGGTCCCAACACTCTGAATGTTCCTGGCACTGAGCTTCTCTGCATGTGCTAGCTTTGGTCACTTCCATACATTTCTGTTATAAAAGATACTGTACAGATATTATTTTGAAAGAGCAAACTGGCTCCTAAGGATCTTAGAAAACCTACAAAAGAAATGGACACTATTTTCCTACCTTGCTAGCATTCCAAAATGTAAATGATAATCAAATGTGAATAAAGCTCATTGCAAACAATAAAAAATAAAGTTAGAAAACTGACTGTAAAAATCATCTGTAATTAAGCCTTTATAGTATGACTGGAACTAACAAACTAAAACAGGCAATCAACATACCATGCATGAAGCACACATATTTTCTAATAATAGCAATAATTAAGGGGTGTTGACAAGACCTCATTTGAGGGAGAGACTGGGGAGGCATGTCTTTCCTGACAGTGGGATATAACATTAAGTCTTAACATGATGCTGGCAGGCTCCTAAAGGATAGAGTCAAGGCAGGTGGTAATCTAGTTCAGTGGCAATGGAAAATAGGCTACTGTACTTTGGCCTTAAATTACAGTGCAATGTTTGTATTAAGAATAGAGGACACTTTATTTGATATACATAATGTATCTCCCTAAGCGCTCTCATTTCTTTTCTTTATGGAAAAGGTTAACAATTGTTTCTCGGGGATAATATATTTTTTTCTTTAGGAAAGAAAGGATCTGTCAAGTAACATGTTAATTAGAATAGTGAGGTTCATTTTCAGCACTAAATTACCGCAAGCCTAGGCATAGGGTACCGCAAATGGAATTTTCAGGACAACTGATATTACAGAAGATGAGACGACTACTGTTGAAAAGGATAAATCTCCAGCTGCTGATTCAGAACAGTCTTTTGCTGTTATTTATTGCAAGTTTCTGACCAAAAAATAAATCCATGAGAATGCAATGCATTTCAGACTGGAAGCTTGGTCTTGCTAAACCTTAGTAATGTGAGTGGGACTATTTATGTGAGTAAGAATTTGTAGAAGGAGGTTCTTACAGGCTGATCTGGTTCTTGCTGAGTCTGGTTCTCAGATACTGAGGCCTTAAAGAGACCAGGAACAACCCATTCTATTACATTCCAGGCATCCAATTCCATCAAAACAGTTTAGGTTAGCTCTATAAATGATGCTGGTTTAGTTTTATAGAGATTTTTTTTAAACTCAGAGCAATAACTTTGGGGATACAAATGAATTACAAGTGAATTCTACAGTGACACTTTTGGGCATGTATGGATCACAAGTATTGCTGCTTTCTTTGAAGGAAGGATTCTTTAAAGTTCAAGTTCTGTGACTGCGCGGTATTCCTGGCCTCAGGTAAATGGCAAAAATGTCATTAATGTCAATTACAACAGATCTTAACTGTCACTACTGAAAAACAGAGGTGGGTTTCCCAGAAGCTTTAAAGCACTGATATATAATAAGCAAGGTCTATGGCTTCCCTGAAGCATTTAGGAAAAGGAAAATCTGGGCTGCGAGGAAGGAAATTCTTTTTTAAAATGTAGCAACATATGTATCTTTCATAACAGAAAAAGAAAAAAATACTGTGGGTCTGATCTTACTGTTTAGTTATATGTAGCGCATCATTGCCTTCAGTAAAAGTTCAATGTAGATCAGGTTTAAAGAACAAGGCCATCAAGTACATTTCCTTCAGTATGAATTGTTTCTCTGGCTCATCCTAAATGAGTATCTTACAAATGCATTCCACTTTGCCTCCAAGTTTTGGAGCAGATTTTATTCAAATCCTGATCCATTCCATTTAATTTGGATTATACCTGGTTCTTAATTATACTGGTGTAATGAGTAATGTATATAAAATCAGATGGAACTAGGGTGCAGCCCACAGAGCTGTGATGGCTGTTAATTCGGTATATAACTCCCAGAAAGTTCTGGTTGGCTTGTGACCCTAACCCCTATGATTTTCTGTATAAAGGTGGGAACTCCCCCATTTCTTGTACCACTTTCTGGGCACAAGGGGTTGGTACACTACAAATATTTATGATGGGGAGCTACGGTCACAGGCCAATGGGCCAAAGGGAGAGAACAGGTAAAAGATAAAGGAATACCAACAACTACAGCAATATACACCCGGTACCTTGACTTCTCACCACCCCATACAATTCTGGAGGTGTCCCCAAACAAGCCATTAATCCCATAATGCTCAAACAGCACCAGCTTGCAGCTTCCCCCTGGTCTGAGTTCAGTTCAACGTAGTCTTGGCTGACCAAGCCAGTAGGATCCCAAGCACCACTGCATTCCTCCTACACAGGGCTGACCAGAAGCCATGTGCAGGGGTTGCAAAAACTGTCCATTTCTCACTCAGACCTCAAATTTCCCCTTGCCTCCATCCCCTGGGGTGCTTCTAGAAGTTGTAGTTTGAATTAGCAGTCATCACAGCTCTGCAGGCAGCACCTCAGTTCCAACTGCTGTTACACACATTACTCATTGCACTGGATTAAATAATCATTTTGAAATAGTTGGAGTAACTCCAACTATATACAAGTGTACCTGAAAATTGAAATTGGACCTTCAGTTCTTCAAATCTTGACTCCTTTAAGTGCATATCATTTTTTTCTCAGCTATATACTGCCTAAAGACTAAAATGATGTACTTAGCATGACTGCTGGAACACATGGATTCTGACCTTTAGGGACTGTAGCCATGTCATTAAATATGCATACTATATCCAGTCAAAATTCAGTGCTCTTCACCTGGGGTCACTAATCAGTGACATCTTTGGTATTTGAACTATCACTGATCTTGAGGCTCATGTGCTGTGTAAATGGTTCAAAATCTGATTGGGCAGTGAGCATTTGAATACATTTGCTATTCAAGATTTTAAAAATGAGTGAGATCACCTTCTGTAACTGTTTTTTTGGGGAAGGACGTCTTTGGCAAAGTGGAATTAAAAATTGCTTTGATGAGATTTTTTTGCCATTCAGTAGAAAAGTACAACAGACATTGCCTCCTTACAGTAGCACTGAAAATTAGCTGGAGGTGACTATTTTGTTGCTGAGACATATTATTTTGTGTATGGTTTAATAAAGGAATGTTAAAAAAGTTTTTTTCCTTCCTCCATATCAGCAGGTTCAACTGTGAAAAGGAATCTTGCTTTTCAACATTAAAGTTTCTTCTCTGAGGAAGAAATGCTCATGTTCTTGATGAAGCCATGGACATTGTTTAAAGGTAAATATTGATTCACAGTCTATCTATGCATCAGTTGACTCGCACACTGAGGAATACACATAATTAAAGATCAGCTACAGAAACCTGTTAAAAGAATACATCTGCAACTGCAGACCATAGACAGACAGACACCATCGGTTCAATCTCATCCAATTTATACAGGTGCACAAAAGCATCAACCCTATTGAACTTAATGATTACATTGGTGTAAACTTGGTACCAGTAAGATAAGTATAGCAATTGCATATTTCCTTTATCCCCCACAAAGCTGCTAAACATCAGGCTTTGTTACACTATCTCAATTTAGTATTTTTGTGCTAGATTATCTCCCACTGGCCTCAACAGAATACTTTCTAATTAACTTGTCCTTAGCTCATGGAGCCATAAACATTTTGTCTGAGTAAGAATTGCAGCTCCCTACTTTCAATTTTTCAAATTTTTGGAGAATTGAGGCTAACTGCAAGTTTAGTTATATTCAGTTTATCTCATATTAGAAATCAAAAGAACACATGTAATACCACTTTGCATTGACCTTTATAACTGACATAAAGCTGATTTATATGAAAAGGAGAAAGGTAGTGTTAAAATGTTGTTGTTACCATGATGGTCAAAGAATTGTGTGAGAGGCAAGGATTTTGTGGAGGTAATAACCTTTAGTGAGGTAACAGCATGGTTGGAATAAACTTAGACAAGCTTTTGAATGTAAGATATAAGGTCAGGTTTAGCATGAAACAAATCTTTACTTGTCTTTATAACTCTTTTTTTTTTCCAAAAGCAAAAATAGAAGCTATTTTCATTACTTTCCTCTGCTTTCAGACAATGCACAAAGTTATTATTTTGTTGTACTAACAATATTCAATGGCAAACAGTTCCGGAATAATATTGTGCTGTTCAGTCGTCTCCTATGAAATTGTTGTTGCCTTCTTAACGGCAAGGTTTACAACTCATTTATGAGTAATCTCAGTGTTTGCCCCGTATCCTGAATTCCATTTTTCCTCCTCTGACTCATGGCACTGATGACCTATATATGGAGAAATTGTTTGCACAGTCCATGCTTGTCATGTTTCCTTGCTGTTGACATGCACAGGAACTGTTATAAAACCAAATAACAGGAAAGAAAACTCTTCCTTTCCCTGCACAACATCTGCAGCAGACAACAAAAAACAAACACCTGAGAGACATGTAGCTCATTTTTCAGGTGACCTCATTAGGAAAAACAGGAAAGACCCAGACTTCTGTGTTTGCTTTATAACTTGTTGTTTGCCTTCACTGACTCTGTTGGGATTTAGGGACTAACTGTATGACAGGAAACTCAGGGAAGCAGTCTACACTGTCTGATGCTATTGTTTTTCTTTTGAGGTCACAAAGTTCATTTCCACTATATTATTTTTCTACCAATGTGTTTTGAGCCAGTTTAACTGACTGGAACTAAGTGTCTTAAAATAATCTGACAGCAGATTTGGTAGTGATTTTATTCTTGTTATTCTTACCAGGTGAGCGGAGGTAAACTTTTGCCTGAGATGCGCTCAAAGAGAATTTGCAGGTTTTTGCTCAGTTCTTTTGGATACCAGCCAATTTCACTAAACCATAACGCGCACACAGTTTCTCTAGACGTGTGATCAAAGAAGACTGAATGTCACACCAGCGCATAGAAGTTAAGCTGATCCTCTCATCTGAGCCAAGGAGAATCAATGCCAGCTTTCTGTTTTTACAGTAATTCTCCTTTTCTCACTAGTAGCTTCAGGCATTAATTAGAACCGTAAAAAGGTATTCACCAGAACTTGCAACCATGTTTTCAAGGCTGCTGCCCAATTTGCACTGCATGTTTGGCCTTTGGCATGAGACTCACTATACGAAAGAGACTGTCAAACAGGGCTTAGGCTAGAAACAACACAGGAAAAATCATGCCATGAAGCCAGAATTCCCCCCTTCCCATGAAGGGTCTTGAGGGAAATATGAGGTAATTTTCAGATTGAGTTATGAACCTCCATGTACTTCTGCCACATTAATCCTGTTATATTTGAGTTAAAGGTAAACTTCACTGCACCTTCCACATGAGATAGAGCTTAACCTTGAAGTTTTGGTTGAGAAGGTATTTTTTATTATAAACTCTTATTTTCATATGATGTTTAAGCTGGAAAAGCTAGAAGACTATGGTAGAATTGTATGTATGAATATTTATTTTCTTGAGATACTTCATAACCAGTTTTGTTTTTAGTCCTGCTGGGTGATGGGAGCATTGGTTTAGTTGCCAAAACCCAACCATTGAACAGGCTGTACAGGTTTACATCGTACCAGATGGCAAACCAAGAGAGGCCTGGCTTGACAGACCCCCATGAACATTTTGCAGGAAATCCTGTTCTGGTCCAATTAAAGAAGTGGCAGAATGCTTGTTGACTTCAGCGGGGCGAGGATTTCCCTTCATGTATTTCATACAATTCATACAATTTCGTCCTCATTGTTCCATTACTAGTCAAGATTTGCCTCCACTGGAACTGGCATAAAACTTCACTTGGGGAAGCCAAGGGTTTTCTGAGATTAGAAGGTATAGCACAGACCAACAATTTGGAGGCCATACAGCTGTAAGTTCCCATATTGACTTCTGCTCATAGGCTTCTTGATTTCCAGGCTGGGTTTAAGAATCCAGAGAGAAAACATAAGAAACTATACCTGAAAGGGGCCTCTTGAACTATTGACTCAAATCTCCAAAAGTAGTCAAAGGTGAATGAAACAAGTTTAAAGCTATAGAGTTTTAGCTCTATTTAAACTGGTATCACAGACTGATGTAGCTGGTTACCTTAGAACAGGAGACATACACTCCAAAGCAGCAAGCCTCTTCCTTTTGTATGTGTGAAGCATAGTAAAATAAATAATAAATAACAGTAATATGCTTGCTTTCATTCCAAAATATTTCACAGCAATTTGCAATTTAAACAGCTATAGAGGTGCCAGTTTATCTACCACTAGAAACACCTATCCTTGAGAGAAAATGCAGAAGTTGTTCAACATTAATCTAAACTAAAGTTTTAGGGTGGTAAATTTATCACACCATACAGCTGAAAGGACATAGGCAATTATGGAGGCAGAATGAATCAAAATAAAATGAAATTTCATCAAAGCATTGGGGTAAAAGCTGGGGCTGTGCAAAGCTTCGGATGGTGATTAGATTCAGAGGAGATATGGCCCAATTCAGTGGCCGAATCTCTGAATCTGAATTGAATCAGGAGACCAATTACAAGGTCCAAATCAATTCAAAGCTCTCTGAATCTTCAGAAAAGATTTGGAGAGCTTTGATGATTCGGACAGTCCCCAGCGGCTGCAACAGGGAGCTGCAGCCAGACTCAGGGCTGGTAAGTATTAGCGGCAGGGGAAGGGAGGCTGGTGGAGGGAACCATGGGGGAACCCCTGCCAGCCCTCCAACCCCGCCA
>NW_017729008.1:125956-137811 GCF_001723915.1 Gavialis gangeticus | reverse complement strand
AACCATGGGGGAACACCTGCCAGCCCTCCAACCCCGCCACTCCCTAAGCTCTCCCCCCCCACAGCTGCTCCACCTGTCCCAGCTCCTGGTGCTTTAAAAAAAAGCCCCAGTGCTCACCGGGTGCTGCTCGGTTGGGGGGGGTGATCCCTGCTGCCCCCCACTTCCCCCCACTGCATGGGGGGCTCTGCATGAGCCCCCCTCACTCCACCAGCCCCCCCCATGGCTGCCCCACCTGGGCCAGCTCCAGCCCTTCAAGAAGAAAAAAAACCCAGAAAAAAAAGTAGCCTCGGGGCTTTGAGGGGCTCGTGGAAGAGCACCCCATGTGGTTCAGGGCAGTGGGGGGCAGTGGGGATCATCTCCCACTGGCAGGAATGGTGAGTCCAGGGGGGGTTTCTGGGGGTGGTTCTTAAAGGGCCAGAGCTGGCCTGGGTGGGGCAACTGTGGTGGGGCTGGGAAAGTGAGGGGAGTCAGGGGGCTTGTGCAGAGCCCCTCATGCAGTGTGGAGCAGTGTGGGGCAGCAGGGATGGCCCCCCACCCAGCAGCACCCAGTCAATCAGGGCTTTTTTCCCCCAAAGAGCCAGGCACTGGGAAGGGCGGAGCAGCCATTGCTGGGCTGGTGGGGGTGGGCCTGGCTGATTCAGAGATTTGGCCAAATCGATTCAGGATAGTGATTTCAATCACCAAATCGAATCACTGCCCCCCAAATTGGCCAAATCAGAATCCAAAGCAAATACTAGCCACTTTGCACAGGCCTAGTAAATGCCCTTAATCTGAATGGAAGCCCTCCAACATAATCCTTAATGACCAGAACTTGTCAGGATCTCACTAGTGTAAGGTTGTGAATGATATGTCTACTGTATTTTACTATGGAGTACTGTCAATTTACTCCACAACAGATGTGTAATGTGTCTACATAGAATCATCAAATCATAGAAAATTAGCATTGGAAGAGCCCTCAGGAGGTCATCTAGTCCAAGTTCCTAGTCAAAATAGGACCATCGCCAACTAGATCATCCCAGACAAGGCTTTGTCTAGCCAGGTCTTAAAAACCTCCAAGGACAGAGAGGTCACAGCCCCTCTGGGTGACCTGTTCTAGCGCGTTACTATCCTCCTAGTGACCATAGGTGATTGGTAGGGGGTGCACTGGGGTGTCCCCCCCCAATGGCATACACTGATGCTGTCAGTACGGCTGCTGCCCCCCCCCCGTCAGAGTCAGCGGCTTCTGCAGGTGACACCCCAGGTTCAGGAGGCACCAGTCACTCATGCTAGTGACAAAGTTCTTCTTAATATATAACTAAACTTCCCTTGCTGCATCTTGAGACCATTACACCTTGTTCTGTCATCTGCAACCACTGAGAACAGTCCAGCTCCATCCTCTGTGAAATGACCCTTCAGGTAGTTGAAGACTGCTATTAAATCCCATCTCAGTCTTCTCCTCTCCAAACTAAATAAGACCAGTTCCCTCAGCCTTTCCTCATAAGTCATGTACCCCAGCCTCACCATTTTTGTTTCCCTCCATTGTACTCTTTCCAATTTGTCCACATCCTTTCTGTAGTGGGAGGCCCAAAACTGAACATGGTATTCCAGATGTGGCTTTATCAGTTTTGAATAGAGGGGAAGAATCTCTTCCCTTGACCTGCTGGCAATGCTCCTGCTAATGCAACCTGGTATGCTGTTAGACTTCTTGGCAACAAGGACACACTGTTGGCTTATATTCAGCTTACTGTCCACTGTAACACATACATCCTTTTCTGCAGAGCCGCTGCCCAGCCAGTCAGCCCCCAGCCTGTACCAGTGCATGGGATTACTCCATCTTAAGTACAGGACTTTGTACTTGTCCTTATTCAACTTCAAGACATTTCTTTTGGTCCAATCCTCCAATTTGTCTTGGTCTGTCTGTATCCTAACCCTATCCTCCAACCTATCTACTACTCCCCCCAACCAGTTTGGTGTCATCTGCAAACTTGCTGAGGGTGTACTGTATGACAACTTCCAGTTCACTGATGAAGATATTGAACAAAACTAGGCCCAGGATTGACCCCTGGGGACTCCACTTGATACTGGCTGCCAGCTAGACATCGAACCATTGATTACTACCCTGTGAGCCTGATGATCCAGCTGGATTTCTATCCATCTTACAGTCCTTTCATCCAACCTATACTTCCTTAGCTTGCCTTCAAGAATGTTTGGGAGACCATATCAAAAGCCTTGCTAAAGTCAAGGTATACCACATTCACTAGTTTCTGTATCCACAGAGCCAGAGGTGGGTAAAAGTGGGGAGGGAGAAGATGAAGAAGGAAAAATACTTAGAACATGTAAAGGTAGAAATATAAACTGGGAAAAGGAAGGAAGGAAGTACTGAAAAGACAAAGGAACAGAAAAGTATAAACATAATACAGGAAAAGAAGGGGGAGAAAATGTAGGAAGTAAATTGTGAGTTTCATATAAATATGAATATGTTATGTTGGAGAAAACTCAGAGAGTTTGATCATTAGTCAGGTTTTCACAACTTCCTGGAGTCCCTTCTTTAGTTAATATGGAGCCAAATCCTGCAGCTTTGTATTTGTATCTCCTATTTGACTTAATTGTAGTATAGATGGGAAGATAGGTATGAAAGTGGAAGCACACTGATTTTTGCAAATCTGAATTAAGCAATTGCTATGAACCAACTCATGCAGTCTTATGTATGCAAATTTCGAACTGACTAAATGGCAGTTCTACCTTTATTATTTTTATCCTGGAAGTTACTTAAATCATTCATCTGGAATTAGAACGGTATGCATAGTGCTTCCTGCCTTTGATCCTTCTATTTTTACTGTACGCACTGAATTGCTTTTAGTTTGTAACAGACATAGGAACTGAAAACCTAAGATATTCAAGAATATAAATGCTCATGAGCATAGAGCATATCGGCTAATTTGCTTGTTTTAACAAGAGTCTCTCAAAGAACCTATGTCTGAAGTATCTAACTACTGTCTATCTATATCTAGATAGGTAGATGAATAGATAGATAGACAGATGTGTGTATGTGTGTCAGTTGGTCAAAGACATACTGCAACAAACAGAAATTTTCCTACTTGAAATGAAACTCTCTTCTTCATGGTAGAGTTACTAGTTATATGATGAATGAAATATTCCAGCACTCCCACTGAATTTACAGGATTTTAGTCATTGTGTCCAATGGGAGAAGGGTAATGGCCTTAGAGTATTCATTTTGCTTACCATTAAATGGACTACTTTCTCCTGTTTCACTGGAATGAATTTTTGCCCCTAACTACAGTTGAAGCCTCCAGAATCAAGTCCTAAATCCACTTGTGTGTAAAGTAGCATCCTAATGTGATAAAGATTCTCCTCACACAAAGCAATGTAGCCTCTTTATGCCTTATAATGGCTTTCCTTAATATACTCTTAGTCTTCATTTTGTTTTTCAGTATAAACAATATAAAACTGGCTAGTAAATGCTGTAGTGAGTTACCCTACCTTTGAGTAAAGTAACTCCTGCTGCTGTTTGAATTTGGCTTTCAAAAATTATAATAGAAACCAAAGAGGGATTGAGAAATGTTACACATTCTCCATGCCAACATCTTAATTTGCAATCTGGTGATTTAACATGCCCAGGCATTAACCAGTCTGAAAGTCTTGCACATACTATAGGGCTTTTATGGTTTCTGTTCTTTTATTCTTAGTGTTGAGATCAAATACTGTTCATAAGGGAAAAAATAGCATACGGTCCTGATATTTTCCATTGCTCCCAAATTATATTTGGAAGCAGAAGTGACTGGGGAAACTCAGAGAGAGCACAGATAATTAATTGTCAGACAGATTTGGTATTTCTTGGGTGGGGAAAGAGCTTTTCCTGTTTGTCTGGAAAGTTTGCTTCTGGTTATTATTTTCAGACTACTGATGGCTCAAAAAGATTTCTCTGAAACATTTCAAAACCTGGGATCTCCACAGCAGACTTATTAAAATATACTTTAAAAATAAAAACCTTTATACTTAATTAAAAACCTGATATCCTTCTAAGCATCTCAAAAGCAGCATATTATTTATACATCAGCTTATCAAACATACTTTCCAGCATTTAAAATTAAAAGTCTGTGAGGAAGAAATATGTTTCCTTTCTTTTTTGTATTATGACTTAAACTCTAAATCAAGAGAGAACTGGAGTTGCCAACATGAACATGCTCTCCAGCAGGATGACAGGTTTCTAGTGCTCTCCACGGCTAGTTTCAAATGCCATTGTTGATTGCTTTCTCCCCCTCCACCATTATATCAGCAAAGCAACACATGACAAGCAGGCAGGACTAGGCTGATGAAGAGACAAGTGGTGTGACAGTTATAAATGGTGTTTTCCCTGGGCATTGCTACTTGAAAAGAAAGCAAGAATTAATGGATGTCTAGCAAAATTGAGACAACAGTGCAGTGCATTATAAGAAGCAGGAATGTCCTGGTGCAAGCATGTCATCTGAATTCTGCAGCTTATTTTATTCTGGGTGTAATCTTCTTTAATTAGACCAAACAATACAAATGAAGCCTTGTTATTGCCTTCTGTTCACAACCAGTAGAATACAGACTGTGTTCAAAAAAAGGATCTTCATGATCCACAAGATATTCAATGATATAATCATTATAATTATTACTCTTGCAGGACAATAGGTCTTTCCAAAACCGAATTACTTAAAACATGTTACTTAATGTAATTTTCAGACTAATTAGAGATTAAGTTAGTATATATCAACCTCAGTCCTCATGGTCAAAAACTGAAATAATCGTTCCCTGGCAGAATAAATAGTGTAAAAGACGTAAGAGATCCTTTTGAATTCAGATGACTTTAGGAACTAATCATATATATAAATAAAGACTACAGAGAGGATGGAGATGGGGTTTTTTCTTGTGCTGTAGGTGACAGGACTAGGAGCAACAGCTTCAAGAAGGAGTATGGGAAATTTAGGCTGGAGATTAGGAAGCACTTTGACTATGAGAGGATCAGGCTTTAAATTAGGCTACCTAGAGAAGTTGTGGAAACTTCCCTAGAGTTGATGACATGCATAGACCAATTAACTACACTATACAAAAGACTTTCCATATATATGCATGTTATTATGAGAGTAGTGCATAATTTAACAGATTTTAAACCTAATCTAACATACAAAATACAAAATGATCATATGAAACTTCTTAAGATTTAAGTTTCACTGGGCATGTCTACATGAGGCACTGACTGTGCTATACAAGTACTAAAGAAATGCACAGTAACCACAGTGCAGTAGTGGTGTCCTGTGTAGACACAGCCACTGAGCATGTGATTAAAGATCACCTGTCATATCCTGTATGTAATAGGCTGGTATATATATTACAGACTCAGTGGGCATGTCTACACTGGATGCTGACTGCAGTCATTACTGCAGTTATTTAGTGCTTGTATAATCAAGTATAATGTTTAATTTATACAAGTACTAATTGTATAGTAGTATTTCTACAAGTAGTACTTGTACTATACCAGTACTTTGGAGGCTGGACCCATTGATCTGTAAGGTCCCTTCCAGCCCCTAACAACTATGAAACTATGAACCTACTAATCCTACTGCACAGTAGCATTGCATCATGGATTTTGCCACATGACGCTACTACGCAGTAGTATCAGGTTACTGTGCAGTCAGAGTCTCATGTAAATGCAACCAGTATGTACCCATAAGCATCAGTATTGTGCCACAATCTACTTTTAATTAGGCCTTGGATCATTAAGATATTTCTCTATTCTTCCATTAATCCTGTGTGTCATGAAAAATAATCATCTTTCTACCACATTTATCTGATTGGCAAACTAAAAAGCAATTACTGAATGGTTAAAGGAAGAGTGGTTATAAAAGAAGACAGTCAAAATCTTTCAAGAGTATTTTTAATCTTGGGTTTTTAAAATGGTGACCAGTACAGGCAGAATTATGGAAATATTGTAGAGCAAGATTTTTTTTTTGTCTCTCTAGGATTAAAAGAAATAAAAGACTACTTGGACGTATACATCAGAGTTGCTAATGCTGAAACACAAAAGCTACATATATGGTAAGGATTAATGGTAGAGATTGATCAAAAGGTTTTATCAGTTGCATGCTGTTCTCTGAATGGAACTGATAATGACTGAAAACACTACTCTGAGACTGGATGCAAGCCCAGAGCACTGTTAATAGTAAGCAGACAATCTTCAGGTTTTGATTTTTAAAAGTTTCTTGTCAAACAAAACAGACCTTCTAAAATATTTTAATTCTTACAAGTCCTCCAGCCATTTGCATGGAATACTGTGGGTAGTCTGTAGCACAACTGTGCCCATACCAATAATTAATATACACAATGTATCATGAATAATTACACCAGAGCCATTATACCTAGAGAGAACTACAGGCTTAATTAGAGAACAAATACAAAGGGAAATGGGTACCTGGCAGATACCCTGAAAGGTTGCATTTCCTGACCATTTGGGTGATTATGTACAAATATGATGAGACAGTACCAGAAAAAAATCAAAGTTGGCTTGCTATAAAGCTGCAAAAGCATCCAGGAGGTGGACCTTTCCAGCGTAAAGTTTATGACAACTTAAGAGATGCCCTCTCTCCATCTGGGGTTGCACATCAAAGGAACTACCCTCTTTATAGCTACAAAGAATGCCTTTAACAAAACCTGGCGTTTGACTAAATTTGCTTGGCTTTGGAGTTTGTTACAATCTAGAAGTGAGTTCTGGTAGCTTTTGGGGCCAATCTTGACTGACTTTTGAGAGCCAAGAAGCTTCCACATAGAAACCATGAAAAAAGGCAATCTGTCATAAAGTCTGAACCCAGTACCAATAAAAATATTAGCTGCTTCCCTTTGTGTTTTCAAGATCTATTTACATCACAACTTGGAGTAGGTTAATGTGGCACCAACCTCAAGAACCAGTGATCCACAGGCTTGTCCCTACAAGATTCAGGAGGGGCAAACATGCTTATGTAGTTGCAGCAGAAAGTAACATTCTAGCCTGAATCACTTGTAGCACCCAGCACATTGCTCAGTGGTAAACTGAACTTTGAGGGAGATGAACGCTGCTCACCGTTCTGCTAGAGACAGGCAGAGCTTTGTTATTTACCCTGTAAACCACACAACTGTTGATGGGTGTTCGTGCTAGCCTACCTTTGGAGCAGTCAGGCCAGCAGGGGTTTGGGGGCCCGAAAGGTAAGCCAGGGCAGAGGGGAGGAAGGGGGACAGTGAGCAGGGATCTACGGTGCTGGGGAAGGATGGGGGAGTGGATTGTGGTCCTGATCTCGGCAAGGAAAGGTAGGGGCAGGTGGGGTGTTGTCTGAGTTTCTGTGCAATCCCAAAGACTGATATTCCAGAAGTCCTGCTTATCTTTGTGAACTTGATTTTCACTGTATATCTTTATGACATACAGCAGAATCTTATCTAAGGGTGCCAGGTGCTATGATGATATAAATGCATACTTTTGTGTATCCAAAGCCTTGTAGTTTTGTCCTCCAGTGGTCACTGTTGGCTTAGAAATGGTATTTAAAGACCTCTTTTTGGGGAACGGCTTATAGATATCGGTATATGCATTATAAGGGTTCAAGAGGAGCAGCAGGTGTTAAATGGATTTCTAAAGAGCTTGGGAGACATGCACACAGCGTCTCATGGCCCTGACAGCAGATGGGCTGTCTAACACATCAAGGCCACCAGATGGACATAGCCTGAGAATTGAGGGGGGGATCCCATAACACAAGATCACAGCCTTCAAGGCAGATGGGTTGTCTAACATAACAAGGACACATAGCCAGGGTACCAAATGAGATAAGTGACACTAGCTACAAGGCCCCAGAGCAGCAGGGGGGCCTGAGTCCCAGTTTTGGGGGAACAGACCAAATTAGGAGAAGGCCCAGAAGGCTACGTGGATGTGTGATCCCACAGAGACAACCAACCAGAGATAGCCACGGATGAAAAGTCATCAGGAGTCATCAAGGGAGAAGAATAATACAAAAGAAGAGACTTGAGATTAACAAAGAGACCCACCTTGACCCTCCTTGCTGTCCCTCTGTCTCTTCCTTTCTGTCCTTCCCTTTGTTCCGTCCCTCCCATTCCTCCTCGTCATCCTCCTCCTTCGATTCCCTGAGAGGGGTTCCCATCCCTATCCTTGTCCCCTGGGAAGGGTCCCTGAAACCACTATGGACCAAGGGCATACCAGCAGCCCATCTCAGGCACCCCACTGGATGGGGGCTGTGTGCCTTGACATCCCACCTCCAGACTGAGGACTCCTGAGAGCGAGCCTCAGAGTGGAGCCTGCATCCTGACCAGATGTACTTTGATGACAGCCCTAGGATTGGTAGATATAGAAGTGTTTGATTGTTTGTATTGTTGCTTTTCTGTTCCTACTCTCTATCAATAAATTCACCTATTATTGATTGGCAGGTGATGTGGTCTGTCTAAGGGTTATGCCTGCCAGGAACAAAGGTACAAAGGCGGGATTGAAATACAGCTTCAACAGTGACATGAGGGGAAAAATAATAAAAATAATAAAAAGAGGCAGTTCTACAAACACACAAATGCTCATATACATTAACCTAAGATTGTTTGGGTCCTTTGACTGGTCATTTCATTAAATATACCTCTATCCCCTTTTAGAGATTAAGTTCAAAGGAGAAAGAACTGTTGGATAAGGCCAGTCGCCTGGGATGTAGAAGTTGCTCTGGTAGTTGCCAAAAGTTCTAAACCAACTGGATCCTTGGCACTGATAAGATTGTCCTGAGGTAGGGAGTCAGATAACAACAATAAAACCCACTCCTTAGCATGAGACATCCCTTGAACGACATACCCAGCTACCTGTTGAAGCTGATAGATTGCCTAGTTGAAGTATGGTGGGAGAATAGTTCTCTAGTTCCAGGAGTTTGACTGGAGAATTGAGGATATATTCATCCATTGTGATATATACTGAAAGGAGAGGGATGATTGTCATGGGAATGCAGATAATGTGCCCGGGATTGTTATGTGGACTGCTGATAAAGGATAGTTAAGGAGGGTTAGACACTGAATAGGACCTTGAAAGATGATTCATATACTTCTTTCTCTTTCCAATATCCTTGTATATCAATTTTTATTTTGCGGTGGAAGAGTAGTGGCTAGTATAGTCACATAGTAAAACTTTCACTTGTATGCCTTGAAAAATCCAAACCATGTGAAAACAAATATCCCAAACCTAGCAAAGGGCACATAGGACTTTGAAAGTTAGAAGCTGGCCTTAGTTCTAACATGGTAACAAATTCAGCAGTGATTCAGTTTACCAATTTAAATGAAATCAACACCCTACTCTGACACAACAATATAGCTTTTAATTAAAGCATCATGCCTGCATGACTGTCTTCAGCTTAGTGATTGTGTGACACAGTAGCCTAGTGACTAAACAATTCTTTAGCAAGATTTTTATTTTATCTCCTCCTCCTCCTCCTCCACTCTTCCACCCCCTCCCTTGTGTAGGAAGCTACAGCAATCTGTAGTTTAGAATGAAAAGTTCTTTGTTCCTTCCTATAAAGTCATTTTCATATGGTTTCAGTGATGAAAGGTACCTTGTTCAATTGTTTGGGCTTTTTCTTAGCAGTATTTGATACTGATTTTCCCATACATAATTAATCCAAAATATGGCTTCTATCATTTTTTCCACCTATAAAATGGTTTCAATCTCACTGAACATGGTTTGGACAATTAATAAGACAAAACCTGAAATCCTGGTACCTGAAGCTATGCATCTATAATAAACTGACCTGATTTTCAGAAATGTGAAACACTGTCAATTCTGGCTACAGTTGATGAGAGTTCTGGATGTTCAGTACCACTGAAAATCCAGACATTTTTATTTAGATCCTTGAATCCAAATCCAGAATCCAAATATGAAATTTCTGTCTGCATTTGAAAATTGTTATCTTTCCTATTAAAGGATTCTACCCAGTTGTTAGCTAACGAGGCAGTGAAAATGTAGAACCAGTTTTGCTTCTGTCTCCCTTCTTCCGCCTGCATCACTAGTCTTTGCAGTGGCTGGACACTGAACCGAGGTTTCTTTTTGGAAGACTTTCCAAGTTCTTTGAACAGATGTTCCCCCAAAATTTAATCAACTGTTAATTTAACTATGCTCAGGATGTTAGGCACTTAAGAGAAGGCACACCTTGTTCCTAAAGCAACTTTCTTTTAAATAGAACCCCAGCTCATGTCGAAGGGTAAGGTTTAACATTTAAATAGCATTGCTATTCACATTATACCATATATTACATATTTCCTTATTCCTCTTTTTTTATAGCCTTTTAACAAAAACCGGCAAGCGTCAGGAAAGGAGTGACATTATTGCTTCATCTTTTCATGAAAACAGTTTCAATATCATGTCTAATCCTTGGGCATGTGGGCCTGAATGAGGATATTAGTACCCACATATCTGATGGGGGTGTTAGGATTAGAGCTTATTTCAATGAACTGTGTAAAGACTTAGAGTAAATAAGAGCTCAGTACTTTCCAGGACAGAGTACAAATTACATTAGCTATCACTGGATTTAATATTTCAGTCCGTGATATGGGAAACATGTTGAATTCACAATGGATGAATATATTCACTTTTGGCTTGGCTAGAGATAAAAGCTACAGCAGATTTATATGAGGAGCAAAATTTGATTTCTTTATAAGCAATGATGAACAGCCTCTGCAGTGACCCTAAGACTGCTGCCTAGAGCCAGGATCCACCTGCCCGCTCCCATTGCTCACATGCTGCATACTGAAAAAAAATGTGCAGTCAAGTCACTATATTAGAGAACTGTCAGAGAGCACCAGTCGCTCCCAGTGCTGATCTCAGAAGCAGGCTCAAGACTGAGATCCTGAGAGCTCCCCTATACCATGGTAGATATGTGCAAGTGGTACATATGGAGTGGGAGTTTGTGTCTTGACAACTGGCTCTGGTTCATTATAGAGGCAGTATAGACTATGTGCATAAAGGATGTCATGTGGGTGCCACCTCTAATGTTGTACTTTGCTGTTCATCTACAAGAGATCCAGGTTATTTTCTGAAGCTTTAATTATTGCTGAAATTTCAGAGTTCCTCATTTCTCTATTTCAAAATGTAAACTATAAGGAAATAAAATCTACAAACATTTAGGTGGTTGGTTTTACACATTCTGCAAAATCTAGGAAAGCACACGGTCTAGGATGATCTTGTGGTTCAAATACTGTATGGCAGAGTGAAAGATAATCTTGTGTGTGTGACCTGAGGTGCACTGGTATCACTAGACTTCCAGTTCCTCGTATGTAAAATGGAAATAATTCTCCCCTGTCTCTCAGGAAGGTTTAATACAGGAGTGGTGCGAGAAAAAAATTATCACCATGTGCTGGGTACTCAGAAACTACATTGATGGATACCATAGGAAAAAACCAAAACAGAAACATATTTAAAACCAAATTTTATCCTCTTTAATGTTAAAACATGGTAAAAATCACATATTTCTATGATCTTGTGATAAAATATGACATTGCTCTATGGATGCATCCTCGGGTACTGAAAGAGTAGGCTGAGGTAATTTCAGAGCGATTACCTATCCTCTCTGAGAACCTGTGGAGGTTGAGTCAGGTCTCAGAGGATTGAAAAAGGGCAAATATGGTATTTACTGGATTAGAAGACAAGATCTTTCCCCCCATTTAACATGGGGAGAAAAGCCCTTCACTTTCCAGCTGACCACAAGGCAGAGGGGGCACAGGCAGCTGCTGTAGCTCTGGCCCCAACCTGGGGTTGGGGCTGGAACTACAGCTGCCACCTGCTCCTCTCTTGCTGCCACTGCATGCCCTGCCACTCCTCTCCTGCATCCCCCAGTCTC
>NW_017729008.1:120336-120956 GCF_001723915.1 Gavialis gangeticus | reverse complement strand
ACCCCACCCATGAGTCATGCCAGCCCTGCACACCCCACCTGTGGGGCAGGTCATATTGGCCCTGCCCACCCCTCCTGTGGGTTCTGCTTGTCCCCTATCCCCCAGCAAATCCCCAATCCCTTCCAGCTTTCTGGAGCCCCAACCCCCCACTTCCCTCTCTCTCCTCCCCTCTGCTGCATTCCTTATTTTTGTTCCCTGCCAGCAGGCTCCATCCCTGCTGCAGCCTGGGGCGCAGAGCATGGGTCCAGCCCAACCCAGCAGCAGCAGCAGTGGGAAGCCAATGTTGCTGCTATAGGGCCATGCTCCACACCGCTGCTATGGGGCTGCGTTGGAGCCGTGCTCTGTGCCTAGGCTGCAGCAGGGACAGAACCTGCCAGCGCAGAGCAAAGGTGAGGTAGGGGAGAGAGGGGCTGGAGGAGCTAGGGTGATACAGCTTTGGTGGGGAGATGAGAGAAAGGGGGACAGGGCAACAAGAGCCATTTGGAGGGGAGAAAAGGGGGAAAGAGGGGAAGGGGAAATCAGGGCAGCCTGAGTCTGGGGGGGCAGGCACAAAATAGGGGTAAAGTGGGGCTGGCAGGCAGCAGGGGGAAAGCTACCTGCCTCTCTCACTGCCTGCCCCC
>NW_017729008.1:117675-120304 GCF_001723915.1 Gavialis gangeticus | reverse complement strand
GGGGCTGGCAGGCAGCAGGGGGAAAGCTCCCTGCCTCTCTCACTGCCTGCCCCCTGCCACCTGCCCCCCCACATGCCTCCCCCACTGTCTGTCCCCCACCACCTGCCACATCATCATCTCTCCCCCCACCACCTGCACTAGTGGGGAGTGGGGGGACAAATTTAAGATGATCCTCCAATAATTAGATTTCATAGAAGGAAAATTATAATGAATTCATAATTTTTCTGCATGTAGATTCCAATTATTGGGAGGCCATCTTACATTCAGGATCATCTTGTATTCAGGTAAATATGATATATAACCTATCTATAAGAGAGGGAAGAAGGAATATCTTTGGAACCACAGACCAGTCAGCCTGACATTGATAGTTGGAAAGATCATAAAGCAGGTCTTCAAGGAATCTATTGTGATGTTCCTAAAAGGGAACAAGGTGATCAGGAGCAGCCAATATGGATTCACCAACAGCACATCATGTCTGAGCAACCTGATTTCCTTCTATGATAAAAGTGACATGCTCTGTGGAAGGTTGGGTTGCAGTGTATGTGATACACATTGACTTTAGCAAGGCTTTTGACACTATCCCCTGTGATATTCTCATTAACAAGCCAAGGAAACACAGCCTAGATTAAAGCATTATAATGTAGATACATAACTGGTTGGATCATTGTGCTGAATGAGCAGTCATCAATAGCTCAAAATGTAGTTGGGAGATGGTCTAAAGGAGGGCTCCCCATGGGTCCCTCCTGGGTCTGGTATTGTTCAACATCTTCATTAATTATTTGGATGATAGGACAGAGTGCACACTTAACACATCTACAGATGAAACCAAATTGTGTGGAGTTGCAGACACTTTGCAGGGTAGAACTAGGGTCCAGAATGACCTGGAGAGAATAGAATAAATGCCCTTCAATCAATGAGATGACATTCAGCAGTAAGTAGTGCAAAGTCCTGGACTTGGATGAAATAATTGTATGCACAAATATAAACTAGGGAATAACTAGCTAGGCTATAGTACTGCAGAGGGTTACAGTAGATTATGAGATAAACATAAGCCAACAGTGTGCTTATGTTGCAAAAAAGGCCGACAGGATACTGGGTTGTATTAACAGGAGTGTCACTCGCAAATCAAGGGAAGCGATTCTTCTGCTCTATTCAGCACTTGTGTACTGAGTCCAATTTTAGGTCCCACACTTCAAGAAGGATGCAGACAGTTTGGAAGAAGTTCATCAGAAAATGACAAAAATGATAAGGGGCCTGGGAAGCAAGACTTTTAAGGAATGTCTGAAAGTATTTGGGTTATTTAGTTTAGAAAAGAGAAGACTGAAGGAGGATTTGATAATGGAGTCTTCAAATACCTGAAGGGCGAGTATTAGAGATTAAGATGTTTTTTCTTTATGGCTGTAGCAGATATGACTGGGAGCAGCAATGGACTGAGCAATTTCTCTAGTTTAGGAAATTTAGGTGGGAGATTAAGATGGAGATTAGGAGGAACTTCCTGTCTATGAGGGTGGCCAAGCCTTGGAACAGCCTACCTAGGGAAGTTTTCAAAAGCAGGACAGACACTTCACTGGAATGGTTTAGTGAAGGATGATCTTGACCTGAGCATAGGCTGGAGTAGATGACCTTATGAGTAGGATTACTGTACTTTCAGTTCCAAAAAAGAAGACACCTGTTGTGGGGGGAGAGGATTATACAACTGTGGGGGGCAGTGCCCTGGCCCACTCCCAACCCACAGTACCCTGCCCTCCCGGGTCATGCTGGTACCTTTCACTCTCAACCTGCTGCCCCCCATCCCTGGGTGCCCCTTATTCCTGATCTGCAGCCCACTAGTATTACCACAGCCCCACAGCCCTCCTACTTTCCCTCACTCTGGACCCACAGTCCCCCACCCTCTTGGTGCCCCTCCCTCCCAAGCCACAGACCCCCCACCCACCGCCAAGCCCTGCTGGTGCCCTTCACTCCCAACCTGCAGCCCCCTGCTTCCCCCAGCCCTGTAGCATCACCTGACCACCCCACCCCTGAGAGCAAGGGCACTGACCCCAGTCCCACTGGCCAAGCCATGCAACTCCCTACTGCCCCCAAAGGGCCCCCTTGCCCCCTACCCCCTTTAGAGGGGCAGGTGCCTTCCCCCTTGACCCCCTCACATACACATCCCCTCCACACACCCCTCAGACACATACATACACACATGTCCCCTCTCCCCCCGACCCCAGCTCTCCCAGAGAGTCCCCAAGCCCTGGCCCTCCAACCCTTGTTCCCCATGGACTTACCTGCATGTAGCTGTTGGGGCTGCTCCCACCACCCTGCTTGGCTGCATGCTGGCTGCATGTGTATGTGCATGCACATACACATGGCATCCCTTACCTCTAACTGCCCTCCCCCTGCACCCTCCCTGCCCCCAGCCCCAAGAAGATCCTTGCTAGGGCAAGCTGGGGAATTCTGGGAAAAACACTGATGCCAAGCAGAGCAAAATCCTGGACATTTGTTCATATTTTAAAAAAATGCCTGGATAGAGGAGATTGGAGGACCCAAAAAAAGGGCACGTCTGGAAAAACCCAGATATATGGTAACCGTACTCTTGAGGTCCCTTCCAACCCTACTTTCCTATGATCCTATTAGTCTCAGTAAT
>NW_017729008.1:102483-112675 GCF_001723915.1 Gavialis gangeticus | reverse complement strand
AGATATATGGTAACCGTACTCTTGAGGTCCCTTCCAACCCTACTTTCCTATGATCCTATTAGTCTCAGGTCACTCATTTTCCCCACACACCTCAAGGGTACTCTTTTGATAAAGTCAGACTCCATTTTGATTGCTTTTGGCTTTCATGGTTTTATGGCAAACTTTTCTCACACTGCTAGAAAAAAAATCCTTTAGATGCATATTATTTTATATCTGTTATGAAAATTTTATAACTGCTGCTTTTATGCATATAAACACCACAGTAGTTATAAAATCCTTAACAGTGATTGGCTAGACATTAAATACTTGTTTATTTTCTTTTGCTTATGCTAACTGGAAATATGGCTGTAATTTCTCGATAACTAATTGACTTCTGTGACATGGTTCTGGCATTAGATACAAGGCTATAAAGTGGACAGTCAAGGAGAAGTGTTGATATCATAATCCCTGGGAACAACCTGAGCAGCAACCTAAGTTTATTAAAAGCAGAAGAGTACTAAGGAATTTACCAGCCTTGAATTTCCTCAAGAGAAAACCAGTGTGATAAAGTATGCTATGGCCACTTTACCGGCACCAACAACCGAATATTGCTTTTAGTTATATGAAAAAAAAAATTATGCCATTTGAATGGAAAAGTCACAGTGTTTTGGTTTGACAAATTTCAAAAACGAAAAAAATGACTGTCCCAGTAGAACTACTAGTGAATAACTCATTGAGAAACGTTACCTAACCCACTGTAGAGTTTGTTACAAAAATAAGTGGTTTTTTTGCTTGTTTTTTTTTAAATCCTGTATCCAGATTCACTCTCTAGTATTCTCTAGTATTGTGTTGCATTTAAGCATAACTATTCTGTTCAGAAAATATCCACTGCAATCAATGCATGGTCAACACAGGAACTGGCTGCATGAATAGTGCCCTTTGGTGAAATTGTAGCAAGTCAGTTATCTCACCAACAATTACCATGATGATGGGTGTGGTATAATAACCAGAATGGAATTGAACATGTCATATGACAGCCCTATCAAGCCTATCCCCCTTCTTTATTATAACTCATAATGCTCCATGCTGCAGCTCACATTGGTAATGCAGAGTTCCTCAGCATTTTGCACTGCTCCAAATAATTGAAATATTTAATATTAGCACACACACTTTGTTTCTTAAAATGCTGAACAACCATTCCTAATTTATCAGTTAATTTCTATGCTACAAGTGTATAGCAACATTGTATAGCAAAACATAATGCACTTTTTTCGACTTCTCTATGTACAGTAAATCGCTCTTCATCTACAACACTTGATTTCAAAGGAGGAGTCACTGTTTCAAAGACATTATCTAACCAGATCCATTATGTTTTCCTGAGCAATATATTATCCATTCAAAGACACAGCTTTTCATTCTAACTAAAAGCAAGTCTTTTCACTAGTTCTGACTTAATCAAAAAATCCCCTGATGTTCTCAGTGTTTCATCACCTTTTATATAAAAAGAGAGATACTAAGGATCTTCATCCTAATTAAACCACTTTGTGTCTTTGTCCATTTGCATCTTCCAAATTTAGATCCTATTAACTGATGCTAACTAGTGTGCTGCTGTACTGTGATGTGTGAATTCAGAATTTGTTGAATTTACCAGGAAATGTCTGAATTTTCTCCATATGTTTCATGTCTCTGAGCCAACATAATTAACTTTTGTAGTCTAAGAAACTGCTTTTACATTATGAATGTGGCAACCAGCCATGAAATAATGGTATGGATTTTTTATCTCTTATTTAATCTGAACAGTTCCCTTCTGTATTGGCATGCACCACCACATCAAAAGAGCTAAATTTACCATATTAAAGCCTCAAGTGATTGCTGCAATAATTTTATAACCATGTCTCTTTCATTTTGCTAAATCATTTAAACTTATACCAGCTCCTATATTTTCAGCTGAGGACAAATAACTTTTTTGTTTTTTATAATATGTGCCATACCCTTACCTAAGTTGTCCCACTGGATGTAATAAGTTTAGTGATAAGATCACAAAAGCATTTAATTATGCTTGTATTTAAGTTTAATTACTTAAGTGCTTTCTTGAATAAAGAATGCTGTCCTGAGCCTAAGCCCTTAATAAAGGCTTCACAATGATCTAAGTGACAAAAATAAGATCAGTATTAAATCTAACTTTATAAATAGTTTACTTACATGGTATCAGAACTCATGGTAGAGGTGGTATCTTTTATTAGACCAACTAGATTTTTGCAAAAAAAAAAAATCTTTATTTGTCAGCTTTCGGGCACAAGTACCCTTCTTCAGGCATAGGTGAAAAGATTGTAAAAGTTTTCCTGGGTAGAAGTGAAAGTACATATTTCATAAGAAAGTTGAAGGTGTGGCAAAATTTCCTGCTTGGAACAGTTCATTTTATGCAGATTAGTCTCGGAGACAAGTTGGAATAGTTTGTTTACCTTAAAGTTATTTGGGGCAAGGATGTAGAGTCATATTTCCTTCTGATTACAATGTTTCATATTTCACAGAAGAGTAAAAAAATGGACTGCTCTTCTGGGCAAAAATTTCTTATGTGGTGAGGTATCTCTGGGCTCTGTGATAATGCAAATTACCTCAAGCAAAGGCAGGAGCAGGGTCTCAGGTTTCAGGTGGTAAAACTTGCTTCCTCCTTGTAAAATTATGAAGATTTCATATAAAAAATCAGCTAAAGTTCATTACTACATCTTCAACTCTCCTATGAAATATGAACTTTCATTTCTACTTAGGAGAACTTTTACAGTCTTTTCTCCTATGCCTGAAGAAGGGTGCTTGTGCCCAAAAGGTTGCAAATAAAGATTTTCTTTTGAAAAATTCTAGTTGGTCTAATAAAAGATATTATCTTTACCATGAGTTCTGATTTCTTTTGCCTCTAGACCAATACGACTACAACCTTGATACCATACTGATATACTAACAGTTTAAATATTCTGTTTTCACTGTAAAATTCAAAAGGGCAAGAGTCGACTTAGGGCACATCTACACATCACTCTATGGTGACATAGCAATGTACTATGTCACTGTACAGCGCGCTATGGCAATGTAGCAATCACATGTATCACAAGCTAAATTGCTGTAGTGGTGCGCTCCCCAAGTATAGCACGCCACTACGGCAACATAGTGGCCAGATTTAACCATGCACCACATACACGGTGCAGTAACCACCTGTACTGAGTCATGTTTTAGTACTTCCAAAAGGAAGTGCTAAAGCACAATGTCATAGCAACGTCGTTATACGGCGAATGTAGATGTGGTAAACTCCTGTGAATTCAAATGAAAAATAATTTGTGAGGAGAGTTGTAGCTAAGATTCAAAGGCCAGAGATGCTGAAAAATGGCCTAAGGGTGAAGTTACATGTTACACTTAAACTGTGCTAAGGGGTTGGTATTATACTTCTAAATTTGAACCCAGCCCTTTTCTAGTGCCTGGTAGAAGCATTACATTTCCATTATGTAAAATATATGTTATTAAGGAAATATGTCAGTAAAAAAAGTTTGGCTATCAGTAAATCATTTGTGGATTGTCAATAAGGAAAATTGCTTGAGTTGGCAACCTGTTGTCAGGTGTCTCTAAATAGTAAAATTATAGCCTATTTATGTGGGAAATGTGCATTTCCATGTCTCCACGCATTTTGATTTGTTTTACTTTTAACCTTAACTCTAAATTTGCAAGATGTATAATTCTTGTTTTTTAATATTGACAACTTTCCAATAATGTTGGAAGATCTTTTATTTTTGATATCTGCTCTCAACCTTCCTAGATCATTGGACACTGAAGTCAGTGAGGTTCCCTGTGTAGGATCAGAGCCTTAGGACAAGTATAGGCATTATGTTTCTACTGGGAGAATTGCTATTCTCAGTAGAAACCACAAGCATACAAGTATTATTCAGTTTTCCCAGGGAGAACCAGGTCCTCTCCAGGAAAAGACCATCCATATGTCAACCTAGAAGGTCTCCTTTGTGAGAGAAACCATCTGGCAAGAATAAATGGTTGGGGATGAGGAGAGGGAGCTTCAATGGATGCTGCAGTCTGCTCCTGGTCCATTCTGGGAAGAGAATGGAGTGGCTGCTTCTTGTCACCTACCCATCCCGAAACTACAATCCCTGCTTTGGGGAGTGGTCAGGAAGTCTGCTTGATGTTCTCTTGCCCTGCTCCCATTGCCAGGAGCAGATTGAAGAAGTCACTGGTTCTTAACTCCTCCCTCCTACTCTCCAGACCAGGATGGGGAATTTAACCCCTCTTTCCTTAACCCCTATTTCCTTAACTCCTCTCTCATGTTCTCCAGACCAGTCTGGGGAGCTGAAGCGAGGTGGGTTGCCACATTCCTCCAATCTTTTCTTGGACTGGTCTGGGAGAGGACTGGAGCAGACTCTACCCTCCACAGCTTACCCAGGCTAGGATCATTCCGGTCGGGAGAAGGCACAGTGGGGAGACACCTGCAGACTGAATACTTGTCCTGCTCCCTATCCTGGAAAGAGTCGAGCTGTGGAAATGTTTTAGAAATGAGCTAGCATGCATGACTGTTCAAAGCCATAAAATATGTACTCTTTCAAGTAGGGGTCCCAGCTACATAGTATTATCTAAAATAACTGGGGTTTTTTGTTAAGAGTTATCAGTTAATTATGCTAGGCTCTGATAAAGCTGTTTTTATTTTTACCATCTACAAAAGTGCTATTCAATATAACTAAGAAAAACAGTCTTTCCATCTTAGGTGCCCCTCACACATTGCATACTTTGCATTTCAGCCACCTCACAATATTCCTCAAAGAAAGATCCTGAGGCAAGAATAGCCATGATGTATACACTGTAGTAAAGTCAAAGTGAGCCATCTAATTTAAAAAAGATAATATAGACATGCCTGCAGGAAACATTTTATAAACCAGATTCTTTCCTTTATCTCTGTTTTTTTTTTTCAGATGTACAGTACCAGCAGAACCAGTAACTTGTAGCACTACATTAATAAGACTTGAATCACTCATATATATAAAATTCTAATTCATTATATTATTTTTGGTGGTGTAAAATGGGATAATATAGACTCTGTATTTTCTCTATAACTTTAATTCCTACAGAAATGAAACAGTCATTCACCTTTCCCCTTCTACAGCTCTTTCCTCCTTTTCCCTTGTTACACAATAGTTTCTCATTTTCTCTCTTCTTTTACAGTTGCCCTAGTGACTTCATCCCAACTCATATCCCCACCGGTCTCCCTCATGTTTGCTCTCATCCTTTCTCTTACTCTTTTTGCTAACCATTCGCTCTCTTCTACTTTTTGTTTCACAAGTATGCCTTAGTCTTTTCCATCTTGAAAACAAAGTGCTTTCTGGCCACTTGCCTCATCAAATACACCCTTCTGTTTCCTCACTCTTCTTTATTTCTACATTCATTGAACAAGCAGTTTGCAAAAACTATTTGGCATTTCTCTCACTAGATTCTGAATTTTGTCCCTGGTACTGCATTAAAACTACTCTTACCAAAGTCTCTAAAGATGTTTTCCCACCCATATCTCAAAACTAATAGTCCATCCTCGTGCTTTTTGATCTGTCAGATGCCAGAAATATGATCAATTATGCTCTTCTAATCAAAATATTATCCTACCTTGGCTCCCATGAGTCTACATACTTGCTCTAATTATTGCTTCGGCAAGTCATAGATTTAATAGATTTCATAGACATTAGGGCTGGAAGGGGCCTCTCAAGGTCATCAGGACCAGCCCCCTCTCCAAAGGGCAGTCAGTCAGCAGGGGTTAAATGATCCCAGCAAGATAGGCATCCAAGTGTTTCTTCAAGGAATCCAGAGTAGGTGCCTGTACCACTTGTGCAGGAGTTTATTCCAGGCCCCAGGGACTTAGACAGTAAAGAAGTTTTTCCTTATGTCCAGCCTAAAACAGATCCTCCTCATCCCTTCTTCTATATTATACAGTGTCCCTGTTCTCCATCCTACAAACACAGTCAGCTGTCATCACTTACAGACAATGCACAAATGTTTCTTTCTACCCTAGAACTGCCTCTCCCTATCCAAACTAAAATCCTGATCTATCTCTCTGACTTCTCCTCATGGATATCTAGCCTGAGATCAGTAGGAACATGGTAAAAAAGAGCTCTTTCCAACATGACCCCACTGCTCACATCCCTCCACAATGACTGCAGGCAATGCCATCATCTTGCCTGTCACTCAGGGCCAATCCCTTGGCATCATCATCACGTAAGACTTTTTTTAGGTTGTGAAATCTTGGCTATGTGTAAATATTGAAGATTTTTTATATTCCACATCTCTAAGATACTTTCTTATTCAGACACCTAGCTGAAAACAGTGTCTAGGTTCTTGACATCTTGCATTTTAGTTACTGAAACATCCTTTTATCCAGCCTTGACAAACACTTTGTACGTTCACTGGCAAGTAACGTAGTATGAAAAAAATCATATCTTTTAAGGCATACATGCAAGATGGCAGAGTTAGTATTGAGCAGAAATACAATTTTCTCTGGCCTTGACAAATGTAACCTTCCCCTGGTCATATCCATCCTGAATGCTGCTGCATAGGTTATTTTCAATCTGCTGCTTTAACCATGTCTTGTCTCTCTTTCCACGCCTATACTAGGTTCCTGATTCTTTATCACATCCACTGTAAACTGTTTGTCCTCACTTTCAAGGCATATCTCCATGTGGCACATCATCTCATTTACCTTGAAGATGCTAATTCCATCCCTGATCTATCAATGATGCCAGTCGCCCTCACTCATTAAGATTTCACACCATATACCTTTGCACTTATTCTCATTTTGGAGCATCTTTCCTTTAAAGAACCTTAGAGTCTGATCCAGCTGGCATGCTCTGACCCCTACCAGATTAGGGGTAGGTGCAGGTGAAACAGGTGAAATAAAAGTGAATTTGTGGATCTTAGCTATAAGCTAGGTATTCAGCACTTTCAAGACTGAGGCAGTTCAGAACACACGCAGCCACAAGCCTTAAGGCCTAGAAAGACTGACTGGAAAAGGACATAGGTGCTTAGACACCTTAGATTCCCAAGGGTCACACAGAAGTGGAGGTTTCATGGATGGAAATTTTGACTTAGATAAATACTGTAGCAAACAGGTATGACTATTTGTGGATCTGACCCTGGTGTGCTGGGATCACTGCCTATCATGATAAACAAGATTATCTCATTGTTTCCTTGTATCTTCCTGTCAGTTTGTCTGTCTGCATCTGTTGTCTCTCTTATTAAACAATATCTTCTTGTTTTCCATTCATACAGAACCTTACACAGTAGGATACTGGTCTATATGTTGGGCCCTTAAGTTCTATGATAATATTTGTATAGTAACAAATAATAATAAATTATACTATTTACAGATTTGTATGTGCATAGTATTTTGTATGTGCATTGCTAATATAAATGTGTAGAAGTTATGTGAAAATACAAAGTTCAAACAATTATTTTACTAAACTATGAAATTATGAAATTAACGCAAACAGTTTAATATAAGCATGGTAGGATTAAAGTGAATAATGTGCATCCTAACTTTCAGCTTCAACAATCTCTTTACCAGTTTCTGTTATTCTGCTGTGTGAAAAATCACCACTATAAAGCAATATTATTTCAAGAAAATAAAGGCTTTTGCACTTTAAGTACTTGTTTAGGACTTCTGTGGTTGTCTTGCCTAAGTGCTTTTTAATGCTAGTATTTTTCTTTAAAGAAAAATAACTGAGTAGTGAATAGGAAACATGCCCTCAGTCCTTCCTGGTTTTTTACACTGGGATATTAGGAGGACTAATTCATTACTGAATAGTGGGGAAAAAAACAGACTAAGGGACTGAACACTAGCATGTTTATGCCAATCTAATTTACATCAGTTTTGGGAGATTAGGGGAAACTTTCTATGAGAATGATCAAGCACTGGAACAGGCTTCCTAAACAAGCTGTAGAATCTCCATCCTTGGAAATTTTCTAAAGCAGTTTGGACAGACATTTGACTGGGATGATGAAGTCAAAGGTGATATTGCCTTGAGTAAGCGGTTGAACTAGATAATCTTGTGAGGCCCCTTCCATCCCTGCTTTCCTATGAACTCTATACTGGTGTTGGTGTACAATATAGTTTTCTTAGAGATTTTTTCCTGGAGCAAATTTATTCCAATAGGCATGTATACTGGAGTAGGTTGTCCGTCCACTCTTTTTTACATCACTGTAAAGAATAATTACAAAGGGTGTATGGCCAAAGTCTTAGACAATGCACTGAAATATAATGGAATGTAAGTACACTTATGGAATCCAATGATTTGTAAAACTTGGACTAATGTTTTGATTCAAAGAGTTCTCAACATAAATTTGAGTTTCTCAATCATATTTTCCCTTCTCCAGACAAGATCTAATAAAATTAGTTTAAGACAATTTGAGTTTTTTTCTAACTTGTATTCTGCTCTGTTTATTAAAGTTACACTTCTCCACGCAAACATTGCAAAGCAGGTAGTCTGTTTTATGTTTTAAAACAGGTTGTTTTATGTTTAGGCATATTTCACCTAATCCAGTCCCCAACTTTGCAGAATTCTCAAGCATTGAAGGCACCCTGGATATTCTTCTGCTTTGTCTATAGCAGTGGTTCCCAACCTTTTTTCCCATGCCCCGGTGCTGGGAGCAGAGTGCGGTGGCAGTAGTGGCGGCCCAGAGCCAGGGGCAGGGGAGCTCCTGACACGTGGCGCAGCTCATCTTCTGTGTGTGGCACTGCTGGGTTTGCCCCCATGACCTTCATTTGGGTCATGACCCAGGATTGGGGACCACTAGTTTATAGCAACTGTATGGACATAGATTGAAATGCCTTAGGCCTCAAATAGGCATTCATATCTAGCAGTGGAAATTTTTGTGAAATTTCCACTAGTAGGCATCATTCCGGGAACAGAAGCAACATAAGTATTAAGCCTGCAGCTGCCCCCTTTCTTGGTCTCCATACCTTCGCCAAATCAAAGATTGGTTTGGGGAAGGCATGGGGAGCAGTGGCTGCTCCATTCCTCTTTGTCCTAGGGAGACTGGAATTGCAAAGTAAAGCCTCCCACCCACTTCCCAGACCAGGGACCCCACAGCCTGGGAAGCCAGTGGAGAGCAGCTCTTTGGGCAGAACAAGGCAAAGCAGCATTGCTGCAGGTCTTCTCCTCAGCACCTCAAATCCAGTGCTCACAGCCCCGCTACAAGCTAAGGTAACAGCAAGACAAAGTCTGCAGCCTGTTTCCTAGACCAGACAGTCCTTGGTCTGTAGAAGAGTCAGAGAACATTGCCTCCTCACCTCTACCTTCCCAACCAGTCTCAGTGGTACAAAGCCCCCGACCTCCAGGCAGCTCCTGCTGTGCCTCTCCCCACCCAAACCAGACCAAGAGAGGCTAGTACAAGCATTCATTCTTGTGAGAGAATCTCTCTCACAGGGGAGATTTTCCAGGTTGACATGGTTTTCCTTGAGAGGCCATGTTTTCCCCGGGAGAAATTAAATGAACACTTGTATGCTTGTCATTTCTACCAGGAGAGTGGTGATTTTCCCAGACATCTCGTGGGAGGATCACTCAGCAAAAACTGAGAAGTCACAAAGCTTCCTCTCGTGCGTGGATGACCTCTACCTGACTTAAGAAGTCCATGGGCCAACAAGAGGTAAATCACTGCTTGACCTGGTACTGGCTACTGGAGATGACCTAATTGGCAACCTAGTGTTCGATGGGAAGCTGGGTGACAGCAACCACGAGCGCATCACCTTCACCATCCTCCATAAAGCTGATGAGTGAGTCAGCAACACAGAAGTCCTTGACTTCAGAAAAGCCAACTTTAACAAGCTCAGGAGGCTGGTCAGTGAGGCCCTAAGGGACCATGACCCCAGGGAGAGGGGAGTTCAAGAAGAGTGGTTGCTCCTCAAGGGAGCGATCCTCAATGCACAAGCTAAGTCTATTCCATCTCGGAGGAAAGACAGCAAGAGGGCACAGCAGCCTCCCTGGCTCCCCAGGGACCTAGCAGACTTCCTGAGGCTAAAAAGAAAGGCCTACAAAGGATGGAGGATGGGATTCACCTCCAAGGAGGATTATTCTGCACTGGTCTGGTCCTGCAGAAAGCAAACCAGGAAAGCCAAGGCTGCAACTAAACTCCAATTAGCTTCGAGAATCAAGGACAATAAAAAGTCCCTTTTCAGATACTGGGGAACCAG
>NW_017729008.1:85552-97483 GCF_001723915.1 Gavialis gangeticus | reverse complement strand
GGAGGTGGTTCAAGCACCTACACTGAACACCTTCAACAGCAATTTGGATGCTTATCTTGCTGGGATCCTATGACCCCAGCTGACTTCCTGCCCTTTGGGTGGAGGGCTGGATTTGATGGTCTTCCGAGGTCCCTTCTGTCAGGGAATCGCGCCCTAAGGTCACGGTGGGCCAAGGGTTTGGATCGGATCGAACAGGCGGGATTAGCAGCGAGGAGTCTGAGCAGTACAGGACTCGTGCGGTTTCAAATAAAGTTGATTTATTTTTGACTTACACTACTGGGGAAGCTTGCTTCAGTTACAGTATACGAACAACGAAGGGGTCTGTTGGTCCACGGGGTTCCTGAGTGAGCCGTTGCTTTCTACCCTGAAGGATAGGTGAGGCTACCCACTCGATAGTCCCAGGACTGGTTAACAGCTTATTGATTGGGATGACAAACAACAGAACTGTAACACGGTGAACAATGTAAATGACGTGATGCCAATCCAACTTGGATGAACAGATGGTTGAAGATGGTGCCGAGGTCGATTGTAAGCGATGTCGAAGCAGAGGTAGGCGGGGTTGAACAAAATTGCAGTCAGGGTTGATGCCAAAAATCAGTCGGTAGCCAAAGGAATCAATACGAAAACGAATCGGATTGATCCGCAAAACCGCAGCGAGGAGATCATTGGGCCAGGAAGCCCTGCTGAGGAGCAGTCCCTGTGGGAACAGCCTCTGCTCTCAGCTTGGATCTCTCCCAGTGAGACAGTCCCTTCCAAGGCAGCCTCTGTTTGCCAGTTGAGCAGGTCTCTCTCCCCCTGTCTCTCCAGTCTCCCCAGTCTCCCCTTGGGTGAGGGGCTCACAAGTCTTTTAAGGCAACCAGGTAGCCAATAAGGTTGCTTTTCCAAGAGAAATTTCTAGTCCAATTACGTCATTCTGTGTGTGAGACTGAGCATGCGTCTGATCAGATTACCTCATGTTCTGTGTGAAACTGAGCATGCGCCTTGTTACAAAACTAGATCAGCTTTGATTGACAAGCCCTAGGGTCGCACAGGGGGCACATGCTGAGCATGCTGTGGAATTTTCCATAGGCCTTGTCTGCTTGTCGGTGCATGATCAAACTTAACTCTTGTGTTGCCAGCATACACTTAAAATTTGGTCCGGACACCTTCCAGCCCTAATGTCTATGAAATCTATGAAGTCTATGAAAATATGATGCCTGTACGTGGTCTTAGTCTAACTAAAATCTTTGAGCCTAAAACAGGATATTTGAGTAAACAGAGTTTTCTGGGTGCTTTAAATTCTGGAGAAATTTAGGTTCAAATACAAGCTTTATTGTTTGGCCCATCATCTCTAAGTGTGAGTCATTAATGACTGACAAAAAACAAGGTCAATATTTTGATAAAGAATATCAGTTGGGAGATCTATCAAACAGTATGCTTCTGTATGGGAGAAGGCAGCTGTCCTCCTTAAAACCACATCTTCCTTGACCAGGGGCCTTGTGCTCAGGTAGCACCTAGGCTGTCAGTGACCACTGTTCACTATCCTGTCTTTTTCTGCACGCAGATATATAGGCTAGTGATAGACATAGAGGTAAAGTCCCTTCTGATCATATAAGCCTCCTTCAGAGGCACTGGGTATTGGCTACAGCCAAGGTTGGGAACTTTGAGTTGGGTGTGCTAATGTTCCTGATGAGACCAAAACCAGAGGTTCCTGTCTGCAGGGTCTTGCCCCTCTGCTCAGAATCAGTCTGATCTCTGTATCTCGGGTCAGGAAAGTATTTTACCCCATACACAGATTGGTATGGACTGTGGAGGGTTTTGCCTTCCTCAGTAGTAGGGGTCATGACTCTCTATCCATGATCTCTTGTGTATATCCTGAATACATTTCATAGAAGCATTAGCTTCCCTGGTTCACCTGCTTTACCTCTGGCAGGTTAGGGTGTTATGTCTGCATTATGTCAAGGCTGAAAGTCTTATTTAGGGATGGTCCTGCTTTGATTAGGGGGTTGGAGTAGATGATCTCCTGATTTTCTATGAGTCTGTGATTCTATGTAATTTAAACTATGTAGAGTTTAGATTATGGATTATATAGGATAGTTTGGATAGGGATGATCCTGCCTCAGGCATGGTATTGGACTAGATGACCTCTGAAGGTTCCTTCCAGCCCTACTTCTCTATGATTCTGTGATAACCTCCAGGGAGAAAACCTTTCAAACTGATGAAACCTTGTGCACGAGACACCTGAATACACGTTGTTCACTGACTGGTCTGTATTTGTTTCAGAATGCTAAATACTTGGGCCTTTCATCTCTCCCGGTCACAACTGCTCTCTATAAATATTAATCCTCGCTTATCTTTTATAGCACTTAATGATTATGAGATGCCAGCTCTAATTTGTAAAGCACATGCACATTTGCATACTGTATAAAAATAATCTTGGGTCATAAAGAAAGAAAATATTTATAGCTATACCACATGATCTGCTGAACATGATTGCAAAACAATCACTTCATCCTGGAAAATAAACTTGTTTGTATTTTTCTTTACTTCTCTTTATAAGTGAAGTTCATTTAACTTGTTATCTCTCTATGGTAAGGTAAAATATTTGTTTCTACCCTGAGCCTCTACCAGTCATAAGAATGCCTTTCCCACATTTTCCCCTTATTCTCACTAGCCTCAAAAGCCAAGGCAATTTGTTTCCAGCACTGAGGAACCACAACTAGATGTGGGGATGGCCACCTACACTCTGTTGGCCTAGTCCTTGCTCACTGTACTTCAAAGGGCTGTCTTGGTATACTTAAGAGAAGCCAGACAACCCTGGCTAGGGGAGAAGGAGCAGAGTGGATTGAATGTAAGATGATACTTTAGTCCCTTTCTTCTCATAACTGTACTAGGTATAATTTGGGGGGAAGTTTGCTGGTAAAAAGCTTGGGATTTCTTGACTACCTGCTATTTTGTCTCATGCCTGCTCCCTTCCTCTCCTCTGTTACATATCTGAGATGAGTGGGAGGCTGCTAGTATGCGTGGGAGGGCACTTCATTACAGCAGGATTTCTTGCTGCTTCATGAGTGAATGGTGAAACAGTAAAAGAAAAAGCTCCTACGCATATCAGTGGGAGTTTCAATAGAGTTACCAACATGAGAAAATAATGATCTGGACACCTACAGACTAGGTGACACTTGTGACACTCAGATTCACCCTCTGTGGAGGGCTTCTGCACTTGGGTATTTCCTGAACCATGAGAAAAGAATAATATCTTCAGTGCATTGGTATTGCCATTTTCTTAACCTCCCCCCCCCCAGTGTTCTTCATACAGCCAATGACAGTGTGGAGTGAAGGATAAGAAAGGCAGGACAAGATCCTAGGAAAATAAGGCTGGAAGGATCTCACAAGGTATTCAAGTTCAGCCCCCTGCTCAAGGCAGGATCCTCCCTGACTAAACCATCCCAGCTAAGTATCTGTCCAACCTTCTCTTGAAAATTTCCAGGTATCCTATTCCAACGTCTGACCACCGTCATAATCAGAAAGTTCCTCCTAAGTGTAGAGCTATGTCAGGCTAATACCCCTTCAGCATCATAGGAAAATCACAAAAATGGTTGAGGAATGGCCACCTCGCTTCCATGTTGTAATTTCTTTGGGGAAATTACAACACATGAAAGTCCTCAAAACATGATTGCAAAGCAGGGACTGTGGGGATGCTGGAGATAAGCAAAAGGGAATACAGGTCTACTCAATTCCCAAGGATTGGTGGTATCTATGAGCTAGATGTGTGGCCTGTTCCACGGAGAGGGGAAAACTTTCTTCACAGTAGCAGTAGAACAATGCAGGGGAAATTTCACAAAACCCCTAAGCTCTCTCCTATGTATTTTTAGAAGGAAACAATCAGACCCCAGAAGCCTGTAAGCTAACTAGATGCCAATATTATGCTTATCAGCTACTCTTTATAAGGTTTTTTTTAACAGTATATGAAGCAAAAGGCATATTCCCCCTTCCTTTTATGTGCATGTCTCTCATTGACATTAATGCAACTTACAAATACACATCAAGAAGGGAGTAGCTGCCTTAGCATCATTGTTATGATGCTATTAGGATGCAAAATGATGGTGGAAAAATGTCAATGCAAGTCTTTGGAGACCTCATCCAGTTGCCTTTATGATGTAGTATAACTGCCATCATTGCCCAAATGATGAATCCTGGGAGACCTTACTAGGACTAAACTAGTGAAATAGAATATAATTTGTTCCTCTTTTGCACCTCGCATTATACTAGGTATCACAAAGAAACTATTTCATTTCATGCATTGCATTTTAGCAGTGATGCATGCATGTTCTAGTGCCTGTTGCTCCTTAGTGGCTCTTGCTGTTATTGAAAGTGTCATCTGCATATATAGCATGAGAAATGTTCCCAGGGAAAATATTGATGACACTTACCAAGTGTTGTTGAAAACAACAATAGACTGTACTGAAGTCTTGGCCAGGATATTTCCTGTGTTACTTTTGAAAACTACTGTAAGATTTAAGCTTCCATTTATGGGGAAAAAAAACCCATATGTAGAGACAGAAGAAACTTAGGTTTATAATTTTGTGTGAAGGATAATACCTCTATTACAGCAGCATTCCTCCAATATTAGCTTTTAGATTTGTTTTTAGATTTTAGCCAATGCACATGAGGGAACCTGAACAAAATCTTCTGGCTGGGTTAAGGTACTACCAACAGAGATTATGGCCTGTAACAGGGTCCCTCCATAGGGGTGGCTGTGACATCCCTGGAGCCTCTGCTCAGCCCTTATCATCTCTGCTTCCCCTTCTGCTCATCTGGCACCGCTTGGTGTGCTTTTAGAAAAAGGAAGGCTGCCCCAGGGCTCCCCAAGTGAGATCTAATATTCTTGAATGCAGGTGTCACTGCTCATCACCTTAAGGGCTAATTATGTACCCTCCTCATCTCCCCTTTTAGCCATGCCCGAGACATGTAGATGCCATCAATTGAGCCCCATTGTCCAATCCAGTCAGTCTTTTATCCATGGACCTTTCCCCAGTGTCAACTCCAGTGAATTTGGGCCTCTAAGCTTGGAGCAGTCTTCACCACTGTTGGGGCCACTGGCCCCAGTGCCTTTAACTGTCCTGGCCCCTTGTGGGCTCAGGCCTCCATCCCTCAAACAATCTCAACTCCTCCTGGGCTTTAGCTGGCATTCTCTGCCCATCCTGGGCTCAGGCCTCTGTCTCTTTAACAGTACTTCCAACATGTTCCCAGCCTCTGTCCTTTGCCCCTCCTGGGCTACTGGTCTCCTGGTCCTTCTTGTTCTCACCCCCCATTGGCTATGAGGTCCCCTGACCCTGGTTCTTGCCACTCACATGCTACAGGTCCCTGATGTTGATTCTCACCCCCATGAGCTACAGGTCCCTGACCCTGTTTCTTGCCCCCATGGGCTATGGGTCCCTGACCCTGCCTGCTCTCCTCATTCTGCAACTATGGCCCTATTCCTTGTCTTTGGCCCCTATCACTTGGGCTCTTGCCCCATTCCTGGGTCAACTGAGATCCTACCACCCCTACAATCTCAATCCATAGAACACCAGTCTTGCGTACCCCAGATGAGGTGTTAGTCAGGAGCCTTGCTGCAGCCCTTCTACTCCAGAGCTCTTCTCTCCATGGTTTCCAGGTCAAACTTCCTCCCCAGCTCAGGCCCTGAGATTATATCACAGAATCATAAAAAATTAGGGTTGGAAGGGACCTCAGGAACTTATCTAGTCCAACCCTCTGTTCAAAGCAGAACTAGATCATCCCAGACAAGGTTTTGTCTAGGTGGGTCTTAAAAACCTCCAAGGATGCAGAGTCCACAGCGTCTCTGGGTAACCTGTTATAATGTTTTGCTACCCTCCTTATATCTAACCTAAACTTCCCGTGCTGCAATTTTGGAACATTGATAGTTGTTCTATTTTGTGCCACCACTGAGAACAGTCTAGCTCCATCCTCTTTCTAACCACCCTTCATGTAGCTGAAGCCTGCTATTCAATCCTCTCTCAGTCTTCTCTTCTTCAGACTAAACAAGCCAAGTTCCCTCAGCCTCTCCTCAGAAGTCAGATGCCCCAGCCCCCTAACAATTTTAGTTGCCCTCCACTGGACTATCTCCTATGTGTCCACATCCATTCGTAGTCAGGGGTATCAAACTAGATACAATACTCCAGATGTGCCCTCACCAGTGCCAAATAGAGGGCAAGAATCACTTCCGTTAATCTGCTGGCAATGCTCCTACTAATGCAGCCAGACTGTTAGCCTTCTTTGCACCAAGGGTAAACTGTTGGTTCATATTCAACTTACTGTCCATTGTAACCCCCAGGTCCTTTTCTGCAGAACTGCTGCCCAGCCAGTCTATACCCAGCCTGTACTGGTGCATAGGATTGTTCTGTCCTAAGTGCAAGACTCTGCACTTGTCCTTATTGAACCTCATGAGATTTCTTTTGGTCCAATCCTCTAATTTGTCTGGGTCTCTCTGAGTCCTAGCCCTACCCTCCAGTGTATCTACTACTCCTCACAGCCTAGTGTAATCTGCAAACGTGTTGTCTATGCACTCTATCCCATCTTCCAGATCATTGATGAAAATGTTAGGGTAACACTATGTGGATTTTTGGGGAGCATTGAATCTGCAGCTGAATACAGAATAGCAGAACACAAGGCAGAATGATAGCTAAGCCAGCCATTTGCTTATGCTAAGTAAACATCTTAACTGTGTTAACCAGTTTCTGAGGAAAAAGCAGCAAGTGAATCTGTGTAAGTCTGTGTGCTGTGAATGAGGTGACGTTTTAGGAATGTGGAAGATGGTACAACTTGGGACAGAAAAACAGACTGGAATGTGAAAAACAACATGTAATTGGTAACAGAATCTGAGATGAACATATGCGAAAAGGTGAATGGTGATTGGTAAAGAAGTCTCCACAAGCTTCCAGCTTTTGGTCAAAGTCCGCCCATTGACCAAAGAGCAGGAGTCAAGGTCTTAGACATGCACTTATGGCAAAAAGACATGTAAATGAATGAAATGCATAGGCAATCCCATGCTAATGAAGCAAACAGTAAAGAGAGGTGAAGCTTGAGCTGGGAGGAGAAATGGGTGGAACAAAAGGAGGGACGGAGGTGGAATAAATGTTAATGTGTATAAACCAAAGTGCATAAATGTGGGAAAAAACTATTGCTCACTGTGGCTCCCCAGTTTGTTGTTTTTTTGGGAGCTAGTCTGAAGCTGTCTCCATTCTGAATAAAGCTGCTGTGAGCAATGTGTGCTGGTGTTTGCTCCCTGCTTGTTCTGGCTAATGAGTAACAGAATCCATGGGCAATCGGACTGTCATCTCCCTAGTCGTCAGGGTCTAACAGAAAATATGAACAAAACTGGCCCCAGGATAGACACCGGGGTACGCCACTTGATGCCAGCTACCAACTAGACATTGAGTCATTGATAACTACTCTCTAAGCCCCATGATCCAGCCATTTTTCTATCTACCTTACAGTCTATTCATCCAACCTGTACTTCCTTAGCTTGTTTGCAAGAATACTGTGGGAGACTTTATCAAAAGTCCCACTGAAGTCAAGGTATATAACATCCACTGACCTTCCCACATCCACTGAGCCAGCCATTTGATCACAGAAGGCAATAAGCTTGGTGTAGCATGACTTGCCCTTGTTGAATCCATGATGACTTATCCTAATCACCTCTTCATCCAAGTGCTTAGAAATGGATTCCTGCATTCCTTGAGGACCTGCTCTATGATTTTTCCAGGAACTGAGGTAAGGCTGACTGTTCTGTAGTTCCCTGGATCCTCCTTCTTCCCTTCTTAAAGATGGGCACTATATTTGCACTTTTCCAATTGTCTTGGACCTCTCCTGATCACCACGTATTTTCAAGGATAGTTTCATAGTTTCATAGTTGGTAGGGTTGAAAGGGACCTAAGTAGATCATCAAGTCTGACCCTCTGCCATGGGCAGGAAAAAATTCTTGGGTCAAACGACCCTGGCTAGGTGATTATCTAGCCTACTTTTGAAGACCCCCAGGGTAGGAACAAGCACCACTTCCCTTGGAAGTTGGTTCCACATCATAACCACCCTGACTGTGAAGTAGTGCCTCCTGATATCTAGCCTGAATCTACTCTCAGTCAACTTATGGTCATTACTCCTTGCTACTCCCGGTAGTGCTCAGGGGAACAGGGACTCTCCCATAGCCTGCTGGTCCCCCTTGACCAGTTTGTAGATGGCCACCAGATCCCCTCTCAGCCTTCTCTTCTGGAGACTGAACAGGTTCAGGCCCATAGCCTCCACTTATAGGGCCTGCCTTGCTTCCCCCTGATCATGCAAGTGGCCCTCCTCTGGCCCCTCTCGATGCTGGCCACATCCCTCCTGAAGGGCAGTGCCCAGAACTGGACGCAGTACTCCAGCTGCGGCCTGACCAGTGCCACATAGAAGGGGAGTATCACCTCCTTGGACCTGCCTGAGATGCATCTGTGGATGCATGACAAGGTGCGCTTGGCCTTCCTGACTGCATCACCACACTGGCGGCCCATGTTCATCTTGGCATCAATGATGACTCCAAGATCCTTTTCTGCCTCTGTACTGATGAGAAGGGAGTTCCCCAGCCTGTAGGTATGCTGCTGCTTCTTCCTCCCTAAGTGCAATACCTTGCACTTGTTAGTATTGAAACCCATCCTGTTCTTATCCGTCCACCCCTGTAACTTGTCCAGATCTAGTTGCAGCCTGTCCCTTTCTTCCAGCATGCCCACTTGTCCCCACATCTTAGTGTCATCTGCAAATTTGAACAAGGTACTTTTCACCCCCTCATCCAAGTCACTGATAAAGATGTTGAACAGTGTGGGCATGAGGACCAAGCCTTGGGGGACCCCAATGCCCACATCCCTCTGGGTTGAAGATGACCCATCCACCACCACTCCCTGGGTGTGGCCCTCCAGCCAATTTGCGACCCATCTGACTGTGTAGCCTTTGACGCCATAGTCATCTAATTTCTTAATGAGAATGAGGTGAGTGACTATGTCGAAGGCCTTCCTAAAGTCCAGAAGGACTACATCCACTATGACACCTGCATCCAAGGATTTTGTAACCTGGTAGTAGAAGGCCACCAAGTTTGTCTGACAGGACCTGCCTCGAATGAACGCATGTTTGTTGCCCCTAAGCATGATCTCCCCTACTGGTCCCTCGCAGATGTGCTCCTGGATAATTTTCTCAAAGAGCTTCCCCAGGACCGAGGTAAGACTAATGGGCCTGTAGTTTCCTGGGACCTCCTTCCTCCCTTTTTTGAAAATGGGGACCACACTGGCCCTTTTCCAGTCCTCCAGCACCTCGCCAGAGCACCATGAGTGCTCGTAAAACTGTGCCTGGGGTCCTACAATGACCTCTGCTAGTTCCCTCAGCACTCTGGGGTGGAGATCGTCAGGACCTGCTGATTTGAACACGTCTAGTCCCACCAGAAGTTTCCTGACTAGGTCCTCACTGACCCTGGGCCTGCCAGCGCCTCCCCTGGGTCTGCTGGGGATCCCGGTGGTGGGGAATGATGGCCAGTGGCTCTGTAATCACATCAGCCAACTCCCTCAGCTCCCTTGCGTGCATCCCACATGGTTCCATGAACTTGTACATTTCTAAATACTCACTAACCTGTTCTTTTGCCATTGTTGGCTGCTCATCTTCTCTCCAAACTGTGGTGCCAGGTGCACTAGTCCAGGAAGTGACCTTGCTTGGGAAGACCGAGGTGAAAAAGGTGTTGAGTGCTTCAGTCTTTTCTGCATCCTCTGTCACTAGTTGGGTCTATTTAGGCTCTATGACCTTCCCCCATCCTCCTCTTGTTGCTGAACAAGTCCCTTTTAGGTCATGTGATACCCTTGATTACCTTTTGCCTCACCTGTAGCCTGCTTCTCCTCCAGCCTGTCTTCCCTTAAAGTAGCAGGAACCCCAAGCTCCTTGTTACATGGCCAAAGCCAGAAAAAGAACTTGAACATGTAATGACCTATAATCCTATTAATATTCTCATATTTAAAATTAAAAAGGTACTTGTATTCTTTAATGAAGCAGGACACAGAATGGCAAAATCTTTTATTTTTATTGTGTAAAGAGCTATTTGTCTAAAGAGCTAAATACATTTACATGACTATGGCACTTTAATATAATAAAAAAAATTATTCTATGCCAAATACAGTAATACTATCAACAAAATCTGAAGGTTAAGAAAAAAACCTTAACACTAGAAGGCATGTGTATATAATAAAAAATCCTCATATATACTAATTTATATTAATATAATTATTATATAGTTATAGTGTATATTAGTGACATTTTGAATATAAAATCCATGCAAATATGGTTTTCTCATTAATGCATTTCTTGATATACTTTGAATCTACTTGTCCCTTTAAATTGTCACTGTATTGCCTTTTTCCCTGTCATCTGTTTTGCCTGCTTATTATTTTGTTCTAACTCTATGATCCTTCCCACTCCCAACCTCCACAACCCCTTGATGTCATTTTTCTAATTCTCTATTCTAATTTAGTGTCAGCATCCTTCATTAATGGCACCCTGCATAGTAGAATCTTTAGCATGGTAGAAAATAACTAATGTTCTACTTGCTATTTTCTACATTTAATTAGTTTTATAAGTGAGTTTGTTCCTTTCTTTTGTTTCATGGTAAGATTTTTAATTGATCTCACTACAAACACCCATTTAGCAAAGAGAAGATCTATTTTTTTTAATTCACTAAGTTGTTTTACATGATAGATTCTCATACCTGACCATTTCACTGGTGTTAATGGGAAATTAGCAGTAATGTGATTATTTATAGAAATAATTTTGTTTACATGCATTAGTTATTATTGATAATTGTGACCTTGAAATACAAGAGCTATATTATTTAAGTATCATATATTCTTCTAGTATCAAGATTATTATTTATCTACTAAATGTAAATATGGAGAGATCTAATGCATTCTTCAGTTCCTTCTCACAAAAGAATCATAAGAAATTTTATATGTATGAAATTCTAAAAAGAGTAACCTATAATGTCTTTAAAAAACAGAAATTTATCAATTGTGCTAGTGATATTTTCAGTTTGGACTTTCTAACAAAAGGATGCTGAAAAGAGTAATGGATATACAGGTTTTATTGTACAGTAACTGAAATCTACTGATGTTCTCATAATATTTCCTCAATGGCTTTACACCCATACATCTCTGTTGACTTTTAGACAAAAAAAAGTCAGATGTGAGAAATAGACACATTATTTTTAGGGGCGGGTTTCTCCTTGTATACTATTGCTGAATGCATCTAAGGACATGTTGGCCCACCTCGTTTTAGTTCCTGACAATTAAATGAACAGACATACAGTCAGAAACATACATTATTGGCAATGCACAAAATCCCAACAACGCAACAATTTCTCCACAAATCAGCCATTTATTGTAATATTACTTCATTTTGTGATACTACAAACAAGTGTGCTTTAAACCAGGTAGAAAAAGAAATTATTTGTTTGGCGTCTCTCCTTTATATAAATTACCTTTATATTACTTGTCTTTAGACTGGCCCTGATCAGGCTATAAAAGCAAAGAACATAATTGCATTGCATGCTTTTATTTGAATTCTGATATGTAGCTATGCCAATTTTTTTGTCATTTTTTAAAATCTGTCCAGTTAGTGTTTCTGCTATTATTACCATTAAGTCATTTGAATATGCATAAGAGATAAATATGTTAATGGACTGGAATGTTACCTATTAACGTGGGAGTATAATGCATATCACTTCTGTGTTGTTTGTTTTTAAACTATTTCCCTGCTTATGCTTCACTTTTCTGTACAGATGCAATCCAATGCTTTCTAGGTTTTCTGTCTGTTGTTCGGGGGTGAGGGTGGGAGGGAATGAGGGAGAAGGGGGAACTGTTTCATAGTTTCATAGATTTAGGGTCGGAAGGGACC
>NW_017729008.1:81195-85541 GCF_001723915.1 Gavialis gangeticus | reverse complement strand
TATAGCCCCTAATGTTAACTGCCCAGTCATGGGACGAGTCTTCATTTGTTTTAAAATTGCAAATACATTTCATCAGGGAAGCTTTAAGATATTTTATAGCAAAAAGACAAATTGCAAAATCACTGATTCCTCCTTTACAGGAACAGCTTCAGTGCTAGGGCTTGAAGTTGCAGACGTTGTATAACAGTAGGGAACCAACCTTGTTGTCAGGCATGCCACATATTAGTCCAGCACTCTCCCCAAATGTCATTCTGATCCCTTTCCCCTGCGCAAACCATTGTTCTTCCTTTTGCTTTCTGCTGCATGCGCCCTGTTTGCTCTGATGCTTTGCTTTTTGCTTTCTGCCCTATCTGCTGCTGTCCCATCACCAGTCTGGCACATGCCTCACACAGAGGCTATCTGTGCCATTTGTTACACATATACTACATGTTGGTCAATCATATTGTAAAAAATATCTCTGAATGTCTCTGATAGGATTAGGTCGCCCTGTGCTGCTCTGGGCTGGAGCAGGGCTAGCGGGAGCTGGGTCATGGGCATGTGTTCTGTTCCCCTTCCTGGGTTGGGCCAGTCATGATCTGTCATGTTGGGAGTGGATCGCAGCACTTCCCCAGCCCCATGCTGTCACCACCCCATGACCCTGTACCTGCTCCCTCATCTGCTCCTGGACACCACTCCCCACCCACCTACAGCCCCATCCAATCCACCCAGCCAAGCATATCCTGCCTGCAAGGATCCATGGAGACTCTATCGACTCTGTCTGATGCCCCAAGAGGTAGGTGATGGGCAGATAGGCCCAAGTACCAAGGCAGTAGGGCAGGGTTCAGCAGTGGCAGTGACACTCGCAGCACTAGCCAGAAGAAGCCACTGCCACCAGGGTTTCTGGGAAGCAGAGTCTGGCCACACTTACCATGGCCCAGGGCTGGGCTGGGCTGGGCTGGGCTGGGCCAAGAGACCCACCACAGTCTGGATAAAATCCCTTGGTGGTCCAGATCCAGCTCATGGGCTGTATTTTGCCCACCCCTGCCTTAAAGTTTAACATGGCCTGTTACTTTCAAAATACATGTTCTCTTGGAGAATTTCAATTACTTTGCCCAATTACAAATTCAAGTCTTCATTATGTTATCTTTTTAAATGTACCTTTTTCACAATTCACAATTGTAATTCTTTTTATCCTCTTTTAAATTCATTTTTTTCTAGAGATTTTTTGTACAAAAAAGGATTACAACAGGCATTTAATATTAAGATATTCAATAGTTTGCTCTATCTACTAGAGTTCAGGATTAGATGTAACATCCAATAATATCCTACTTTCAGGCCCTTTGTGAAGCTCTTTTGGGTGGATTATGGCCAGTTAACTTGGTAATGCTGGTCCTAGACAGTTTTCAGTCATATATAAACATGCAAGTCATTCTGTTTTTCGCATAAACATATTCTATATTTCATATACCCCAATCACAAATAATCAGCTTTTTCTTCCCTTCTGAAATATTTATTGGGAAAAGAAGTGAAGGTTACAGATAAATTAAAGGACAAGGGGCAAGCTGCCATAAAGACAAGGGATACTATAGGCCAGTAACATTAGTACAATGTAATTGAGCAGTAACTCAGTAATAGATGAAGAGAAAAGGAGAATCATATTTCTAAATGATGCTTCAGCACTCTGAGCAGTTACCAATAGGGAACTAAGACAGTTTGAGTGCATCTACACAAGACGTTTATTGTGCAGTTGCCTAATGAAATACAAGTCCTACCCTGCTGCAGAGATTTTTGGTGTGCAGCAGTGCCCCATGCTGAAGCACCCTCATGCCCGAGCTAGCCCCTCCGCAGCACATTGAGCCAGGTCAGAACAGCTGATCCCCTGGGCCCCATGATAGCAGGGGTTGCTGCAACCCTGCTCAACATGCTGCCCTCTGGGGGCACATGCAGATGTATGCCTGGGAGTTCCCCGAGAGCAATAAGCTGCAGAGCAATAAGCTCTACATCTTACTGTTGCCTCCTAATGGCATGTGTACACATGCCCTTTATTGAGGAACCTAAGTTCACCTACATAACACATGAATAATAAGACTTTAAGCAGGTACAATACTGGTGAGCTAAAGGAGCAAAATCCAACTTCTCTCCCACTGGGGCTGTGGGAATAGTTTGGGTAGTACCACCTAAGGCTATAAGCTGACGTCATATCCACAGGCCCTATGCACAGCTGTCATGGTGTCAGAGACACAAACCAATGTGTAAGATTTGAATAATAGGTGAGCCATGTACATCTCCCTAGGCAGGATGGGGTCACCTTCTAGTTTCACCTGGAATTGCCTATTGTCAGACTGGGAGAGCTATATAGTCTCTGCATGGATGAAGAATATCAGCCTATGGGGATACATAAGCCTGCCCACAGGCTGAGAGAAAAGTATAGCACTTCTGAAGGGAGACTTTTTGTGTTAGTGACAGCAAAGACTTAGAGGCCTTAGAGGCATTAATAGGATTTGATTTTGAAACCACATAAACTAATAAAGGAAATTGTTCAGAGGACCATGTGCAGGTCCTTTGTGACACAATGAATTTCACACTTACAGTAGATAACAACCACATCTGATGCACATCACATTCCCAAACCTTTAATTTTACCATAGCAATTGTTATCCAGTGGTTTTCGAATATGTTACAGGAACAGTACACATTGGAGTTTACATTAGAAAACCTAAAGGCATATTTTCCTTTTGATGATACCTGTAATTACTGTATAACAAAACTAATGTAAATTCTGGGCTTATTTGGAGCCAAATCCTCCTCCCATTTACTTCAATAGGAGCAGAAACAGGAAAAGGCCATTCAGAAAAAAATTATCACTAAAATGCAGTGAATTAAAAGTTGAACCAAATATCATCTATGACTCTAAGACACAGATAATACAAGTATTGTTTTATCAACACATTTTTATTCTGAATTATTCTCTTTATTCTATACCATCTGTGTACTTTTTATCATTACCTAGGTTGCCACAAAGTGCATGCCACAACATTTGGACATGTTTATGCCCTGAAATATACATTGGGATGGAGAAGTAACTTCTCATGAATGTGCAATTTATACTTAAAAATCCAAATAAGAAGTTGCAAAATATTTTTTCTTATGATCAAGTAAACATATTTAAGAAGAAGGGAGTAAGTGCCACTGCTAGATCACAGATGCCTGTCTATTACTGTAACACTTAGACTAAGCATGAGAGATCAAAATGTTGACGTGTCATCTAACAAGACAACATTCAGACTGCATGAGTATTGAGAAGAATGAATTTGAAAAATCTAAATGTATATATTACACTCGGTTATATATTCTTTCTTTGGTTGACAATGTTGATAGATAACACAGGCTCAGTCCATGGTGTTAGCCAGGAAAATTTGCACCCACTCAGCACATACTCAAAACCTATAAATTAGACAGAATACACAGTGCACACACTTCAGCATCCCTAAGTGTGCATGTAGCACAGTTTTTAGGCTCTCTAGCTATGGAGAGGCATAGGCATTAGCTCAGGGCCACACAGATACACACCTGAGTGAATAACTGCTCAATTTGTGGGCTCAGGCTTGTGCAAGTCCCAGAGACAAAGGTAACAAGTTTTGTACCCAAAGCAGTGCCACTGAGGTGGTGAGGGGGGGAGAGGAGGGAAGCGTAAAGACTCCTGGGGGTGGGGCTGCCATTTTGGTGCCTGGAGTTTGTGCTGCACTTACCCACCCCAAGTGAGGCTACTGGTAAGTGCAGAGCAGGCATGAGTGGGTAGTACTCATCTCTCAATATTTTTCCTTGGCTCACTTAAGAAAACTGGTGTAGAATTGAATTTGGACTATATTATCCTAATTTGATAATTACCTTAATTTAAGCATAAGAAATATTAAAGAAGTCAATATCAATCATTTATCAATACCAACTCCACTAAATGAGATGCAGTGCTTTCCCCAGCTTTCAGTGGGATTCATAAGAGATTTGCTTATGATAGAAACATCTACTGGCACTTTCACCTTTCTGTATAAGACCTGTTTGCTGTATTTTGTAAACTCTCCTACACTTTAGCTATTTGGAGTGAAAATTCCTATGCCATGGTTTGCCTTTGGAAATTTTTGGAAAGCATCAGTCCTTGTTGGACCTGGTGCTGGCCACGGGAGACAACCTGGTGAGGGGGCTGTGAGTGCTCGACCACCTGGGTGACAGTGATCATTGCCTGCTGGAATTCACCATCTAGTGCAAGGTGGCAAAGGCCTGCAGCAAGGCAGCAGCCCTGGATTTCAGGAGGGTGGACTTCAATGAGCTAAGGAGAATAGTCGGGGAAACACTGAGGTCCCAGAGGAAAG
>NW_017729008.1:75911-76195 GCF_001723915.1 Gavialis gangeticus | reverse complement strand
GCAATTGGACCTAGACAGGTTACAGGGGTGGGCAGATGAGAATAGGATGGGATTCAACACTGACAAGTGCAAGGTGATGCACCTGGGCAGGAAGAACCAGCACCATACCTACAGTTTGGGGAACTCCATTCTTGTCTGTGAAAAGAATCTTGGAGTTATCATTGACTCCAAGATGAACATGGGCCGGTAGTGTGAGGATGCAGTCAGGAAGGCCAACCGCACCTTGTCATGCATCCACAGATGCATCTCAGGCAGGTACAAGGAGGTGATCCTCCCCATCTATG
>NW_017729008.1:68842-70911 GCF_001723915.1 Gavialis gangeticus | reverse complement strand
TCCCCATCTATGCGGCACTGGTCAGGCCGCAGTTGGAGTACTGCATCCAGTTTTAGGCACTGCACTTCAAGAGGGATGTGGACAACATGGAGAAGGTCCAGAGGAGGGCCACTCGCATGATCAGGGGGCAGCAGGGCAGGCCCTATGAGGAGAGGCTAAGGGACCTGAACCTATTCACCCTCTACAAGAGAAGGCTGAGGGGGGATCTAGTGGCCTCTTACAAACTAGTCAGAGGGGACCAGCAGGCATTGGGGAAGTCTGTGTTCCCTCGTGCACTACCAGGAGTGACCAGGAATAACGGTCACAAGCTGGCAGAGGGTAGATTTAAGCTAGATATCAGGAGGCGCTACTTCACAGTCAGGGCAGCTAGGAGCTAGAATCAACTTCCAAGAGAAGTGGTGCTGGCTCCTACCCTGGGGGTATTTAAGAGGAAGCTAGATGTACACCTTGCTGGGATTGTTTGACTCCAGTACTCTTTCCTGCCATGCCAGGGGTTCAGACTAGATGATCTACTCAGGTCCCTTCTGACCCTAGAAACTATGAAACTATGAAAATGGTTTGGCCATATCCAAAAAATAAGGCTAAAAAAAATACATTGAGCCACCTAAAAAAAATGTTCACCTTTTATTTGGGAAGGTATAGCATGTCTGGATTTTGTAGAAGAGACTTGAAATTTGACACTGAAGAGACTTTCTTTTTCCAGGGATGTTCTTTTATTCCCATATCTGTGAAAATTTCCTTAACTTTGGCCAACTTAGATACATTCGAAAAATGCAGGTTACAAGTGCTTGAAGTTTAGCAACTAAATCTTTAAATATTCCTTTTTTGGTGAGCATACTCCACTGTCTCACACCTCCTGCTTGTCACCAAACTATTCATGTGCTCCCTCCACAGATGACTAAGCTTCCCTGAGCCCAGAACTACAGTGAAAGCTTTTCTCATGCCTAAACTGTGTAAGGGAAGAAACCACATGAGCTGAATGGAGGGAGGAAGGAGAACAAACGTCATACTGCAGAATGGAGGTGGGACAAGAAAGGGAAAAGAACAGAAATGAGACAAGGAATCCGGTAAGAGTGCAACAGTAGTAGAGGGAGAAAAATTGTAAGAAGGTTTGGAGGAGCTGGGGAGGCTTGAGGGAAGTGGAATGGAAAACTGGGAGCTACATGGGGATGGGTAGCACTGAGGTCATGTGAAGAAACAGGGAGAGCAAGGGAACAGGAGCAGGAGAAGACAGACAAGGACCTATTCATCAATGCAATCACTAATGTTCAGGTTCCTGCTGATAATCTCAGGTTTATGCTGATAAATCCTTTATAGCAGACAACATCACAGTATTTACAACTTCTGGTTTGCAACTTACTGGCTTCTTGATCTTGTTAGCTTCAGCTTAGGACTGATTTTAGGGGTGCCTATACACAAGTGTGGAGGCTGCACCAACATGTCATAATTACAGCGGATTGGAGCAGACATCAAGTCTGCTGGAGTGTGGTAGTTACTGCACTCCAACCAGCCTCCACATCTCATGTGCCAGCATCCCCACACTTCAAAATGGCGATGGGTGTGCTTTATCTGAAGCTTGTTGAATGAGCTTTAGATAAAACACCCCGCTACCATTTTGAAGCATGGGAATATGAAATGCTCTCGGCATTTAAATTCGAGTGGTTTCAGAGCTGCTCTAATTAAAGGCCCTTCCCTCCTCCACCAGAGTATATCTAAAGATGCTGTAGGTCTGTAGAGATGATGATTACATCCATTGGGATATTTAACAAATGACTTTCTTTCTCTGGTGACATTTTGTGAGAAATTGTTTTGCCCCTTGGTTAGTTCTAAATTTATTCCATGAACTTTAATAATTGTTTTTATTTTGGTTTGTTTTGTTTTACTTTATGGAGCTTTCCAATATCCTCTAAAGCTCTTGTTAGGAAATATGGGTTAAAGAAGATGTCACCAAACATACTAAGCACTTCAGTGTGTCTAGTACTTAAAAGCTGAAGACAAGACTATGCCAATAACATCCCCTGTCTCTCTTTCCTTTTCTCTCTCTCTCTCTCTCTCTCTCTCTCTCTCTC
>NW_017729008.1:66944-68831 GCF_001723915.1 Gavialis gangeticus | reverse complement strand
TCTCACACACACACACACACACACACACACACGCACACAGTTATTTCTAATTATTACTTCACAGCCATCTGCTATAAATCGGAAACTATAATAAAATAATTACAGAAATTCAGTGTGGTTGCCCTTGACATTTCATCTTCCCTTCACACTTTGCTAAGCTGCAATACAGTCAGTCTGAAAAGAATCCCCATTCTGATTTTTAACCTCTATAATAGAGCTTCACTTTCAGCTCTTTAGATTTTCTGTCACCAAGAACACGTACATGCACCTCCCTTCCTGCCACAGGATTTCTATTGTTTGACATCCAGATAAAGTACTTAGAAGGTAAAGTTCAATATGGGGAGTTCAATAACAACAAATCTTGTGGGCCAGACTGACTGGGCTTTGCATGGGTGTGCAGAAAGAATAGGTAAATAAGTGTAAGCAGCCACCTACATCTCTTGCATCTTCCATGGTAAGCACCAGGTTCGATTATAATCCTTGTGCTTGAAATATCATTTCCTTCTAAAACCGTCAGCCATGTGAACCTCCCAAAATATCAAGGAAGAAAGCTGGAGGAGGGGTGAGGGCCTGCCACACATATTCCCTTGCTGGTGTCAGATGCTCTGTGGGAAACTATAGTTCTCTACAGGCATAATCTAGCCTGAATGTTTTCTGTCCAAACAAGCATGCTGACACATGCCTCTCCTTTTTAAGTTCAGAGGAGGCTGGTAACATTTCTGAAAGTGTGTAGGCAAAACTGACACATAGAGATGCATTCAGCCAATTTACAGCAGTGGTTAAAAATCATACTGTATCTGATTCAAAGCCGAATAGATAATGCCTACTCTGTGAAGCCTCCATTCTGAATCATCATAATCCCTCCTGGGCTGTACCTATTCAGAGAAATCTGTAGGAGCAAGCCCATTTGACAGGAGGAGGATGCCATTTTTATCCTGCCAAATTCTACTTACACATGATAAAAGCTGAGGGAAAGCCAATATGAGATATGAAAGAACCATTCAAATGAGGCATTTACTTCTCACTTGCCATAAACTGGGTTGCGTCCTTCACAAGCTGTTCTCATTAAACTCTATGACTTTATCTTCCTCACGGCTTCTATTTCCAACACCGGATGCCTATTCTACCATATGTATGACATTATGCCTAAAAAGAGCTAGTCTTGAAGGGCAAGTAGTAATGTTTGATGGCCTTTTACAGTAGTGAGACTGGGGAGAGAAAGGTGCAGGGGGAGTGGGGAGTGACCGGGGAAGCAGCCCTGGGTACCAACTTTGTGGAAAAGGTGCAAAATAGCCACTGCTGTAGCTGATGGCATGGTAAGCAGTGGGGGGGTGCAAAACGGGTCATATTCGATAGGGATTTGCATTTGGCCCAAATCGGAGACAGTGATTCAATTCATTGATTCGGATCACTGTCTTGATTTGATTCGGCCAAATCAATTCGGCCAATGAAAATTCAGTACTGATTCTGACAAAAACAATGTACAGGGAACACCCACAAGCAAGGAATGGCTCATTCCAACAATCAGCCATTCGGCCATAGACACAGCTTTAAATGTTTTTTCTACTTATCTTGAGGTACCAGGCACAGCTCGTGAATGCTGAGATGGAGGCAGTGGATGGAACATCCCTGCAGGAGGGCTGGAAGTGGACAGGAAGTGCCGAGCTGGGGGGGGCAGGGAGGGGTGGCCTGCGTGCTCCCCAGCGGACCCAGAAGTGGACCAGAAGTGTTTTCCATTGCTCTCTGTGGTGTGGATTAACCCAGAGCTTGAAACTTATATAGAACTGGTTATATTTTCTGTTGTACTCTATGGTTTGGATAAACTCAGAGCTTCAAGCTTATGTTGGATTTTTTGTATTTTCTACTGAGCTCTGTGATGCAGAAGAA
>NW_017729008.1:66611-66933 GCF_001723915.1 Gavialis gangeticus | reverse complement strand
TCCTTTTTGTAAGTAAAACTTGTAATTTCTTTCCTTTCCAACATCACGTCCTCAATGCCGAACCAAAAAGTCCAGTGGCTAACAAAGTTGCAGTGCTCAGTCAGTCTGTAACTAAATTGATATACTCACAGCTGTCCTGTGACACTGGAATGACCTTAACAGTGTTGGAAGAAATATGCTAAAACCTGAAGTTCATAGTCATTCAGGCAGACTCCCTTTGAAGCAAGTAGGAATTTGCTTGATTTTGGCTTATTATAAGCAGACCTTTTCTGTCTTGAGAAAGGCAAGGAGAAAGAAGCTGAGAAGTGACCAGATATGTCTG
>NW_017729008.1:49466-61611 GCF_001723915.1 Gavialis gangeticus | reverse complement strand
AGCTCCTAGTTTTGTTTGTATGTTTCAGTGTGATACAAAGGTAGAAAGGGGTGGGACAAGAAGCCCCTGAAATGAAACCTCTAAGTGTAATGAATCTGGTAAGGGGAAATCTGCTGAAGCTTTTTAGCTCTTTTCCTTCTAAAGAAGATACTGAAAGCATTGTCTTTATCTAAAATAGCTAATCCTAATCCTAGGCTTGCCCTAATCTAAAATATCATCTTCTGTTATAGTAGTGGGGTGGAAGCTTCAGGTAGATAGCATCTGTGGGCCAGAACCAAATTGTTTCCTTTGGTGACTCCACTTTACTGTTTCAGCGCCTTAAAATGAAATATACCCCATGCACCTAGAAACCCTCCACAATCAATGGAGAGAGCAAAGTATCTTCAAAGGGCAATGTGTAGTGCCTACATGCAGAGCAGGGTAGTGCCAGAAAGAAAACAGGAAAGACTAAGCACAGGATGGTGTCTGAACTCCTACTAATCCATGGAGTTTAAGTTCCTGACAGTGCTGAATATCAGGTACCTATGTCATGTCTGGATCCATTTCACATAGAGAATAATGCACCACCAGCAGCATGGCCATGCTTCATTGCTCTGTATATATTTAAATTTGACTTCGACTAAGGTGAGCACATATATACTGGAAACAAGAAGCTTCCTCAAGTGTGAACCCCCCACCCCCCAAAGATGAATGGATAATACTATTTTCTGTTTTTAAATGTTATAAAGGCTCAAGCATGGCAAATGGCAGGAACAAACCCCAACAAAACCAAATAAACCTATGTGATTTATTTCTAACCTAAAACATACACATTTTTCATCCTGGTGCCCATGCCTTATATACGTGTATCAGGGCTAGCAGCACTTCAAGAACGTATAACCTGAGAAGAAAGGAAACCAGAGTAGAGATGGTCAGTACTACCTTCCAGGGCAGAGTCTTCACCCATTCAGTCTTCAACTGTAGTGCTAAACACAGAGGTAGCAGCAGTCCCTAGATACAAGGGTGACTGTCTTTCAGTAAACAGGGAAGTCACTGGTGAGTTTGTAGATGACTGAAGAGGTTGACCTAAGATCTACATGTTTGACTGCAGACATGACAAATTGTTCTGGATGGAAGTAATTGATTCTAGTGATGCTGAGTCACAGATCCCTTCCTTTGTTTCTCTTGTCTATCTAATGAGGCAAGTTTGCTGAAAATGACTGATGCCGTGTTGTGCATTCTGGCACCATGTGCATTCAGTGCTTGAGCCTCCCAGGTTTTATGTTAATATTGCATTTGTTCAAGGTATCCTTGAATCTCTTCTTTTGCACACCTCTAAAGCAGTGACCATTAGAAAGTTGGGAGTAGAGGACCTGTTTTGGGAGCAAGGTGTCAGGCATCCTTACAACATGTCCCATCCTACTGAGCTGGTACCATGTAAACATGGTTTTGATGCTTGTGGTGTTTGCTTTCCTTTGTCCAAAGGCAGCACTAGAAGATTGTATCTGGTGTTGAATATCATTGTCTATTTTTACTTTTTAGGAAAGGTGGCTTCTCAGATAAGGGGAATGCTTAATGTTCTATGAGAATTGCCCTGTAACTAATGTGTGGAGGGCAGCTGGTTGTTTTGGGGTGAGTTGTTACAGGAATTTGGTTTTCAGGAAGTTAACAGTAAGTTCAGGCATTTCATATACTTTAGAGAAGCAATCAAGAGTGTCTAGAAACAATTCAACTGAGTAGGGACAATGACACAATCATCAGCATATTGAAAATCTATAAGGAGGGTGTTGGGAGAGCCTCAAGAAAGGCATCCATGAGGTATGGAAAGAATTTCTAGGCTTCTCCACAAGAAAACATCAAGACATGGCAGCAAGGCTAGGGACAGACATTCAAAAAGCAATAAGCCTGAATTGTTTCAACTTTTGAAGGTTAGTGTAGGTTAAACAGGTTTGCAACTGCAAGGACATTCCCTCTGGAGCAAGATGCAGGCACATGCCTGTAGTGGCTCAGGCTAGAAGTGGGGGGGCTCTACAATAGCCCTCCCTCCCCTTCTACAGTGCTGAGTGGGGTGGGTGGGCCAGGGCCCAGCAGGATGCTCTGATTAGGGAGGGCTGTAAATCCTGCAATCCCAGGCTTTTCCCTGCTTGCTGCTCAAGGAGCGGGAGTGTTACCAGACCCTAGCCCCTGGCTAGCACTCTGAGGCAAGCGGGGTGGGGAGTGCAGTGCATGCATCTATTGATGATACTGAGCTTTTCAATCTCCCTCTCCCTGGTTCTTCATACTGTCTGTTCTGCAAACCTGACAGATGAGGGAGCCAGCAGGGGGCTATCATCAGCCCATCAACAAAACAAAAGCCTCTCTCATTAGTTCAAGCTCTTCTTAAACAGCTTTTTCCAAGGAACAAATGGAGGGACATTACAAGCTGACCTGTTGATTATCTCCAAAAAGCCCCAAGCAGACAGTGTTCTTCCTGTCCCAGTGAAATTGGAGACACACACACACACACACACACACACACACACACACACACACAGATACCTCTCAGCATTAACTAGCATACCACATGCCTAGGGTCCACTGGGCTGGGGTCCATGCTGTGGGAGATGGGAGGGAAGCAGCAAGCAGCAAGAGTGGGGTGGAGCAAAGGGAAGCCAGCCAGACCCTGCTGTGCCTGTAGTCTCCGCTGGAGCTCTGCCTAGGGAGCAGAGAGGTGGGGACAGCCTTGTTTTCTGAAGCAGATAGTCCAGCCCAGGGATGCAAAGCATCTGGGATAATGGGGAACTTTGGTTTAATTTCAACCAGGAATAGGACAGACATTGGAAAAACTGGTTTGACCCAAATCAGTTAAGTCTGATGCTTCATTCAGTTAGGTTTATCTTAAGTCAATTTCAGGTATTTTGAAACTGGTTTATGTGCACTGAACTTATATTCTATTACAGGTTTAAAACAATTTCTGATCACTTAAACCAGTTTATATGTAATGTCTGTCCCTAGCCCAACTCTCCTAAGCTATAGCCTGGCAATTGACTCCTTCACTATTAGTATTGGAGTCAAACAATGATGTGTGATTGCACCAATAGTCCCAAACATGCAGCAAAAAGTTGTATCTTCTTTCCATAAATCTTCAAGATTCTGAACAAGTCTTCAAACAGATTTTGCCTCTGTCCAGAATCTGCTTTTTTAAATAGGATTATAATACATGTCACCAGGTTTCTGTGTATTCCTGAACATTAAGTGAGACTTCTACCCATCATATGAAGATCCTGACCAGTGTCACAACTTCAGAGGGTGAGGAGTATTAAGTCATGTGACCCAATGTTAGACTGATCTCCATACCCATCATTAATCTTCTTTATATACCTAATGGATTCAGAGAAAATAATATACTCTGTTTTATATTGAAGGTACATTGGCTTTTCCCTACATTTTTAAAGCTAGATGTGATAGATCAACTATATTCTAGAAACTAGTTTCTGTTGGTACCTCTTCGTGAGTCTTTCAATAAATTGTTTATTGTACATGTACTTGGATTCATCTAAATATCTGTATCAGAAAAGTTAAAATCAAGAAGATGAGGATCAAAGAAATACAATAGGTTGTTAACTGTAATCAATATAAGAGTTCACTGATAAGCACTGTGTGCATGCATACATACATGTACTCACGCATGCGCACACAGGCACGCACACAGGCACACACACCCACATTGCTTTACTCTTTGCTTCCTAGGTAGCATACAGGGCTGCAATCCTAGCTGCAGCCCATAAAAAAGTAAATTCTCATCATGGCTTGAAGTACTCTTTCCTTTTACAGGCTGTAACACACATATTTAAAATGGTCAGGTTTTTTATAAGTTGTCAACACTATATGGGCAACTAGTTTCCACAAATTTTATTACATTCACTGCTTCTAATGTTACTTTCAAAGAGTCCCTGCTGATGTCTCCATTGATGATAATGTTCTCTGCATCTAGACATGGATACCCCATGCAACCTGTCAACTCACTGGAACCTATTTTGTCAAACTAGACCCTCAGGAGGCAGTGAAGTTCAACCTAATAGCTTCTGGATAAAATATATTGAGCACAGTTCCTCCTTGAAGGCTACATATTTATCAATAAATTAATCAATCATGCATTTACAAAGGATTCTTTACACAAGAGCTTCAGAGTGCTGCTAAATAATGAATTTTAAATTACATCAGCTAAAAGCAGTCAGATCAACTAAATGTACCTTAAATAGTTTACCATCAAATCAGAGATAAGATGGGAGGTCCTTTCAGAGAAAAGCAGAGAATTAGATAGAAGTGGCCTTGAGGAAATATGGGCATATCTATATAAGACGTTTACTGCCACTAGACTAATTAGCTGTGCAGCAAATGTCTCAATGTCTACACATGTGGCCATATTAGGATGGAGTAAACTAATTTACTCTGTAGCAGGGTAGTTTTGGAAATACAAGTATTATCCCATTGCAAAATAAAAAACTCTGCAGTAGCATACATAGAGACACTGTCCCAGCTGGATGGGGTACAAGGGTGCTTCAGTGCTGGGGGCTGCCTGCCAGATAGCCCCACAATGAAACACCCTCGTGCCCCAGCCAGACCCTCTGTTGCATGTTGATTCAGTGGGGGGAGCCCCAGGCTGGCATGTTGACCCCCAAGCCCTCTGCCAGCCAGAGCTGCTCCAAACCAGCTCAATGTGCTGTGATCCCAGGTGCTGATCTAAATAGCAATAAATCCAGAGTTTATTGATGCAGACACATGTTCAAATGGCATGCCCAGGAACAATAAACTCTGGAGTTTATTGCTTCACATTAATTGCACATTAATTTGATACCGTATGGTAAAAAAAAAAGACTTATTCATAGATATCCTCTCATATAAAGAACAGAAAACACAGGCATAGATCCTATTCCAATCCCTGAATGTATAAGCTCAGCCTCCACCCATTCAAAAATATCCATCCAGGTCCAAAGAGGATCCTATTCCATCCTATTCCTATCACAGTTAATGGGAGTCATCTCTCTCCCATTCTTTTAATTGGCAGTGTGGTGTATATTAGGGCTGTGCAAAGCTTTGGTCGCTGATTCAATTTGGTGGAGATTTGGCCTGATTTGGCGGCTGAATTTCCTAATCCAAATTGAACTGAATCTGAATTTAATTTAATTTCTCTGAATCAAATCAGAACTCTCTGAATCAATTTGGAGAGATTTGGAAAGATTCAATGATTCAGACATAGACACAGCTTTAAATGCTTTTTCTACCTACCTTAAGGTACCAGGTAGCTCGTGAATGCTGAGATGCTGGGGCAGATGAAGCATCCTATGGAAGTGCGGGGGGGAAGGGGGTCCCCAGCATGCTCGGCAGCAGACCTGGAAGTGGACCAGAAGCACTTCTGGTCTGCTTCTAGGTTTGCTGGGGAGCTCATGGAGGATCCCCCCCCCGCCCCAGTGACTGGCGCCTCCTGGGTCTGGGGGGCACCTGGGGTCCCCCCATGGCTGATTGCTGAGCTGGGAGGTGCAGGGGGGAGGAGGGTCTCCCATGTGCCCAGTGGCAGACCCGGGTCTGGGTCCACTGCTAAGCACATCAGGGGGTCCCCCCATACTCCTGTGGGACACTCCATCTGCCCCACCATCCCACCATTCATGAGTTGCGCCTGGTATCTCAAGGTACGTAGAAAAAAAAGTGTAAAGCTGTGTCTATAGTCAAATTGATGATTCTCCAAACCAGCACTGAATCTTCAGATTCTGATTCAGCCAAATCAAATCAGGACAGTGATCTGAATCAACAAATCAAATTCCTTTCCCCAATTCAGGCTGAATCTGAATTGAATATGGCCTGTTTCACACACCCCTAGTTTACATTCATAGTCAGATCCTATTCCTCCACTGCAGAATCACAGGGTTCTCTCCTGTTCCATATATGGCAGTGTATAGCTCTCTGTTCTCTCACTAGGAAGCCTTTGCACAACCTTAGCTGACTTTGTCATGTCAGCTTAATTCTGACAGATAAGAATGAGCACATGCTACTGGGATTAATTTCCACAGGTAAGAGACTTTAACCTGAACCAGCAAGTCTGACAGACAACAGCACTGACTTGAGCATAAAGCAAAAGGAGGAAGACCCACATTCTGCTGCATTGCAATGATACCCACCTTTAACCTAACAGGACCTGGTAGACCTGGGTTCAAAATCCCTGCTCCCTGAGTGAATAGTATTTTAAATCTCCCACTATCTAGGAGAAGGGTATCACAACCCTGCAATGAGCTGCGCAGAGCTAAGAACCTCATCTCTTTTTGAAGCTGGGTTACTGAGTGAGGCCCTAAGGAAAGCAAACAGGGGGGAACCTGATTCTATGTCCCAGTGAGGTAGGCTGTGGCCCCAACCTCTGTTCACAAAGACTGCCTAGACATTTTATTCAATCTTTGGTTTAATGCAAAATGCATAAACAATAGGAACAGGGATCCCATCCACAGCAACTGCAAACAGAAATGGACTCGTTGCTAACCTCTGCTTCATGCCATCACTTATAGCAAATTCTATATTTTACCACAATTCAGTTTTGATAACAAAGGCCACTTCATAATGCATATCCTGAATAAGACATATATTTTTTCTGGCACCCCCATTGACACAAACTCCACCAAACTAACTCTCAGTATGTATTTTCCTTCCCTACCAGAACCATACCTAGTCTCCAGCTTTTTTTTTCTCTGTTTTTCTTCAGAGAATGCAAGGAATATAATATTGATTACAAGTCTTTTTGATATGAAACTATTTGACACTTCCAAATTTAAACAATCCGATGTGGATACTTTTCAATGATCGTTTTCAAAATTTCATAGTACATTAGATCAGCTTAATTGGAAAATAATTTTGACATGCAATTTCTCCCTAAGGTTGAAAAACAAGTGCTGCAAACCTTTAACACATTAAATCCAATATTTTCCCCAGCTTAGGAATCTCATTGAACAGACCTGTAAAGTAGGGCTGTGTGAAACAGCACCTGTCTGTTTCACCTTGAGTTTTGACAGATCAACAGAACAGTGCTCAGTTTTGAATTTCACTTCGATTCGAAACAGCTGTTCCATTCCAGTCCATCATAACAGAAAGGCTGCTTCAGCGCTGTCAAGTTTTGCTGGAGATGGTGAGTCAGCCCAGCTGGACTGACTTCCCATCCCCAGCCCACGGTCAAAATGTTTTGAGTTTCAAAACATTTTGACTAGCCTCATTTTGTTTCAAGGCTATTTCAACAGCCTTTGTTTCATTCCAATTTTGCTGTTTCAACCTCGAAATTAGTTGAAACAGTGTCAAAACAAAATGTCCGGCAAAATTTCACACAGCCCTACTATAAAGTACTTTACACTTTCTATTTCCAACTTCTTCAATCTGTCTACTTCAATGTTATCTGATTCGGGGGCTTTCCCATTTTCCAGTCTCTTAAGTGCTTTTGCAAACTACCACATCCTACTTCCTCCCTTAGGTTCTCTTTATTTACAACTTTAAAGAAAATAATTTCAACCATTGCTAAGCAATCTGCTTTACATTTACATTATACTATATTAGTTTTGAATATCATCAAATTAATTCACTTTCCTAATTATTTGTTTCTTACTTTGGTAAGTTTGTAGATCATTACTTCTGCTTCACATCCTTGTAGTCAATTATAAAGTGTGTTGCTGATTACACTTTTATCCATGACCACTTTTCTTTTTGTTTCCTTTTGATTTCACTTTGTGTACCTTCTTTCACCGTTCAAGCTGGTTGCCTTTCACTTTTAAAGGTGATCTTTTTTTACCAATTAATTCTTTCACTTCAGAATTCTAACATCAAGGCTCCCTTCCTAGCCAATCCATCACTAGTTTCCTCCTTCACAGGATTGCATTTACTGTGCTCAGCACACTGGGCTTCAGGTTGTATGAATCATTAATATGATCCAGTTGATAATTAGTCTCCATAATTTTTTTTTGCCATATTTAGTTTTCCACCACTTGAGCCTTTCCGTATCTAGGCTTTGTGATGCTTCTGTAGTCTCTTGTACTTGCTTACATGCACATCATTAGTAATGCTTTACAATTTGTTTTATTAATAGAAAAGGAGACTGGTGTTGTATAAAAGCATAGATTGCCCCATGGCTTTTCTTTTTCTAAACTCACACTTCCAATAGAGCAACTCCCAGATGAGGCTGGTGTCACAGATAAGGTTTTGATTGCAGAAAGAACATGCAAGAAGGTAAGAAAGGGAAGGTAGTGATGAAGGACAAAGGAAGGGAGAGGAAAGAGTAGTAAAGGAGGGATGCAAAAAATGCAAAATATAAGATTCATAGCTTCATAGATGTTAGAGACTGGGACTTCATGACATCATTGGGTCCAGCCCAGCTGCACTTGGGCAGGAAAGACTGCTGGGGTTAGATTACCCCAGCAAGGTGAGTGTCAAAGGACAGAAGGGAAAATGAGAATGAGGAAAAAAAATTACGCCTTGGGAAGGCCTTGAAAAGCCTTCAGCAACATAGTTAAGCACATAGCTCTATTTACAGCTAGTTAGAAAGCTGCATTTTCTCTAGTGGAGGCTTTTGGGGGAGGAGTGATGGAAATTGGGGAAGGGGGAGTTACATAGGTAAATTTATTTTGAAACAGCATTTTAATTTGAAATTTTTCATGCCATTTGTTTACACATGATTTGTTTCAGTATGAAAGTTCAATTTTAAACTAAATTTTCCAAATATTTCTCAAAAACAAGAATATTTTTCAGCAGAACCAACATTCATCTGTAAAAAAAAAAGAGTTCAGTGCAACTGTAATGAAGAAATGCTTCCAGTGCAAAAAAGTGACCATTTAGAATTCCTTTGAAATCAATTCAACAAAACCAATGGGATTACCCACGTACTTACATTTATACTGGTGGCTCATCCTGGGCCTTTACAAGGAACCCAAATACATAAAAATAAAAGTATTAAATACTTCCCATTTCAGATTTTACATGAAAATCTACCAAGGTTTTGTATAACACCACTGGCTAGAACAAAGAATTTGGCATCTCCTTTACAATTCCATTCTAAGTCCATCCTTTGTAGTAGCAAAAGAATATTTTGTTGTTCTGTTGTGGTTTTGTTTAGTGGATAGAACATACTGCTGAGGCTAAATAAGAGAATCTCTCAGCAAGTCTAACAGCTGCTATAGAAATAAAGACAGGTCTTAGTAGCCTTCTACACAGCAAGAAGAAAACTGGCTGTTTTCTGCTGAAAATATTTGAGGCCACAATCCTTCAAAAACATGCATATGCTTAACTTTGCATGCATGGACCCATGAGACTATCGTCATGTCCAGTGATACACATGTGTATTACCATTTACATTACTGAGCCAGGATTTGAAGCTATGCTGATTCTGTCCCATATGCACAAGATTATGGTGTCATATTTGTGGTTTCAAATGAATTTTTCCTCAAAGGAAAGACATATTTAAACGCCATTTAAGGGTATTTTTTTGTCTGGTCAGTTGTTGGCATTTTTCCTCCCATATTATTGTGATATTCATCTTTGAAAGGCAGGTCCCAAATGTCCCATACAATCCTATCTTCACAAGGTTTATCCATTACTCCCTCCCTTATTTTTAGTTCTTAGTAGTGATTCAAGACATGCATGGGCAGATCTAGGATTTCGAAAAGGGGACTGCAGATGGTTTAGTGTATCATCACATATGGCACAGCACATATTTTTCTCTAGTTAAAAAGAAACTACAAACTTTACTAATATGATAGGGGGCTAGAGCTATATTATTCAGTTTAAGATCAAAATAAAAACAAGTATATCTTTATACGTGGTATATAATTAGTCGCAAAACTTCCTCTCATGCATGGATGACCTCTGTCTGACACAAGAAGTCTATGAGCCAACGAGAGGTAAAGCTCTGCTTGACCTGGTACTGGCAACCGGGGATGACCTAATCTGCAACCTAATGATTAAAGGGAAGCTGGGGGACAGCGACCATGTGCTGATCACCTTCACCTTCACCATAAAGCTGGCAAGTCAGTCAGCAATACAGAAGTCCTCAATTTCAGGAAAGCTGACTTTGATAAGCTTAGGAGGTTTATCAGTAAGGCCCTAAGGGACCATGACCCCAAGGGGAGGGGAGTTCAGGATGGGTGATTGCTCCTCAAGGGAGTGATCCTAGATGCACAAGCTAAGGCTATTCTGTCTTGGAGGAAAGGCAGCAAAAGGATACAGCAGCCCCCTTGGCTCAGCAAGGAACTAGCAGACCTCCTGCATCTAAAAAGAAAGACCTACAAAGGATGGAGGATGGGATACATCTCCAAGGAGGAATATTCCACACTGGTCCTGACCTGCAGGGAGTGAACCAGGAAAGCCAAGGCTGCAACAGAACTCCAGATAGCTACAAGTATCAAGGACAGTAAAAAGTCCTTTTTTAGATATGTGGGGAGCCAGAGGAAAAGCAAGGGCAACACTGGACCCCTGCTAAACCAGATGGGACAACTGATGACCAATGTCCAGAAAAATCCAACCTACTAAATGGGTACTTTGTGTCGGTCTTTCACCAGTCCCACAGGATGCCTCTGCCCATTGCAGGACAAGGAGGCCTGAGTGAGGGAGATTCCTTGCCCTCCATCAATGCTGACCTCATGAAGGAACACCTTGAGAGGCTGGACACCTTCAAGTCATCCAGCCCTGACAATCTGCACCCCAGGGTACTCAAGGAGCTGGCTAGCATCATAGCTCAGGCCCTGGCATGGATCTTTGACAACTCCTGGCACTCTGGTGAAGTGCCCGAAGACTGAAAGAAGGCCAATGTGGTGCCTATCTTCAAGAAAGGGAGGAAAGTGGATCCCGCAAACTACAGGCCCATCAGCCTGACCTCTACCCCAGGGAACGTCTTAGAAAAGATTATCAAAGAGGCCATTCTTAATGGACTGGCTGATGGCAACATCCTGAGGGATAGCCAGCATGGGTTTGTTGAGGGTTGGTCTTGCTTGATCAATCTTATTTCCTTTTATGACCAGATGACATATCACCTGGACAAGGGAGAGGAGATTGATGTCATAGATCTTGACTTCAAAAAAGCCTTCAATCTGGTATCCCATGATCACCTCTTGGCAAAACTGGCCAACTGCAGCCTCAGGTCCACACAATCTGCTGGCTGAGGAATTGGCTCCATGGTCGGACCCACAGGGTGGTGGTTGATGGAAGTCAATCATCATGGTGCTCTGTGACGAGTGGGGTCCCTCAAGGAACTGTCCTTGGACCTGTACTGTTCAACTTCTTCATTAATTATGTGGACATTGGAGTCAGAAGCGGACTGGCCAAGTTTGCTGATGATACCAAACTTAGGGGTAAAGTATCCACACCTGAGGACAGGAGGGTGATCTAGGCTGACCTTGACAGGCTCAGGAAATGGGCGGATGAGAACCTGATGGTGTTTAACACTGAAAAATGCAAGGTTCTCCACCTTGGGAGGAAAAACCTGCAGCATCCTTATAGGCTTGGCAATACTATGCTGGCTAGCACTATAGATGAAAGGGACTTGGGGGTCATGATTGGCCACTAGATGAACATGAGCCTTCAATGTGATGCTGTGGCTACTAAAGTGAGCAAAACTCTGGCTTGCATCCATAGATGCTTCTCAAACAAGTCCCAGAATGTCATTCTCCCGTTATACTTGGCCTTTGTGAGGCCACAACTGGAGTACTGCATCCATTTTTGGGCTCCACAATTCAAAAAGGATGTGGAGAAGCTTGAGAGAGTCTAGAGAAGAGCCATGCACATGATCAGAGGTCAGGAAAACAGACCTTACAACAACAGGCTGAGAGCTATGGGACTCTTCAGACTGGAAAAGCACAGGCTCAAGGAGGATCTGATGGCCACCTATTAGTTTATAAGGGGTGTCCACCAGGATCTGGGGGAATGATTGTTCACCAGAGTGCCCCAACGGACAACAAGGTCTAATGGTTATAAACTCTTGCAAGACCGTTTCAGGCTGGACATAAGGATGAATGTCTTTACTGTCTGAGCCCCCAAGGTCTGGAATAGACTGCCATTGAAGGTGGTTCAAGCACCTACTTTGAACGCCTTCAAGAGAAAATTGGATGTTTATCTTGCTGGGATCCTATGACCCCAGCTGACTTCCTGCCCCTGGGGCAGGGGTCTGGACTTG
>NW_017729008.1:33535-44466 GCF_001723915.1 Gavialis gangeticus | reverse complement strand
GCTGACACCTGCCCCTGGGGCAGGGGGCTGGACTTGATGATATTCTGAGGTCCCTTCCAGCCCTAATGTCTATGCAATCTATGAAATTTATATACTATATTGTGCATTAATTTGCTATATCATATATATAAAAACCACAACAAATTAAAGATGCTGTTTCATTAGTCCTGGGTTATTAGTTGGACATTAAATGTACATCTCTTCAGATTTATAAAACAAATTCTAGCCTTCTTGAGCATCTTGGCAGTGCATCCAATACTTCATTGAAAGTTATTTGCACACCTGAGTTAATGTTCACCTAAGTCAAAATTTCCACACAAAAGTTAATGTTTTTAGCCACAGTTAAAAAGAGTCTTCAGGGAAACAGAAGCTACACTACCAGGATTAGCTAACAGACAACAGAAGTGCAGAAGAACATGTAGCTTGATTACTGGAACATCAAGACCATTAAAAAGGAGAGAAGGTTGTTAACACTTATGGAATGAAGAGTTTCAAAGGAATCAGATAGTCTACAATGAGCCATGAAGTCAGTTGACTCCCTCTCTGCTTCCTGAATAGAAATGCTTCTGCCCCTGCCAAACAGTTGGTTTTAAATTTTGGATGCAGCAGGAATCAAAAGGGGATGGGGGGAATGCAACTGCACCACTGCAAAATCCATCCTTGAAAACGTGTCATTTTTTAGGTAGTCAGGGGCTAGTGCCCCAAAGTCTGCTCCAGAGGCTGTTTGCTTGGGACTGCTATGGCCTTGTCTGGTCTCAGAGAGAGTCCCCTGAAGCAAGCCCAGGTGTTTCAGTCTCTTACCTTCCCTGGTCTTCTATAGCATTGGTTCCAGATGCTAGCTTCCAGTTCCACTCCTAAGGGACATTGTCTCTTTTTGGGGAGACAGAGTGCAACCTGAAATTCCAAGAAGCAAAGCAGACACCCTTTTTAGTAAAGGTATTTATTGTGATGAAGGCTTCCTAACGAGAGGTTCTTTGCCCTGTCTCAAAAAAGTAAAGCCATTCTTTGTCCTCACTCCAGCTGACACAGCCCACCGTACCCCCAAAGCTTTTCCTTTTTCAGTTGTTCCAGGCTCTGACCCCCAAAATCTTAGCTGCTCACTCATCTCAATTTCCACACTCTCTCTCTCCCAAGCATACACTCTCCTCCTCCAGCCTGCTCTTCCCACTGTTATGTCTATCTCAATCAACCTCTCAGGTGTTGAGCATCTCACCTTTCTTCATATGTCAACCAACTATTTAAGACTGTGGATGCTAGAGGTCCATCTTGGCTTGTCCCACCTATAAGGAGATCTCCTGCTTCACTGTTTCTTTAACCCATGACTTCCTCACATACTACCTTTATGGGTAAACTAAGGAATGCAACATTGTAACGATGTGAACACAGTTGCCAGAATAAAACCCATAATCTATCACATCTTGGCTCTCCAAATCTTTGTTTTATTTATTAAAATATATGCTGAAGATCTGCATATGAAAAAGTTTTATCCTCCCGTAGTAAACAGTACAAAGAGGAAGAAAAGAAACATATTTATTGTATTGAATTTGATAAACTATGAGACAATCATTGTTTTTGAAGACTAAAATCTAAGTACAGAGAGAAGATTATAGTCCAGATTTACTATAAAGCAATTTGCAAGTACATGCCAGTGGAGTCTGAATTCCCAGAGGAGGTGAAGGGCACAGCAGTAACAGGTCCCTGATTCCTCGTCTATCAAGCGACCTTCAGATCATACAGAGTAAAGGCTATGCCACCTCCCTTGGCTGAATTCCAGGAGGAGGTAAACAACCCTTTTATCACATATGCTTATAGTACCACTACCAAGAGATGCAGAGCTTGAAAAAAGTTTATTTGTGGATGAAGAACAGGTGGCTGAAGTTGAACATGAGCAAAGTGGACTTCTTGAACAGTCTGCAGCTATGTTGCAGTCTCCATTCATGCCTATAATTAGTCATTCATAGAAATATTTTGGGAGGGGGTACGTTTTACTAGACCAAATCCCTGGTTTGGAGAGATTTTGTACAAACTTTCAAACACAAAGTGGTCTTCCTCAGGTCATATTTCCTGGACCATCATGGCCATAGTATCACTCCAACACTACCCCACTCTACTGACAACAATCCTATTTCCCTTAATTTCTAAATATAATTTTATTTTTTTTTATATGGCTATACTGAATATAGATACATCTACTCGTTCCTTAGAAAGTTATACCTAGTAGCTACTGAGCACAGGAGTTAGAGATATAACCTCTGAAACACAGCTTCCTAGACTCTAAATGCTGGAGGCTGCGGGCAGACAAGAGCAGCAGAAAAAAAAGCCCTGATCATATAGTTTACTCTTCCTTTCAGCATCCACTCTGCCACTGTGAGACACAGGATACTGGGCAAAATGGTCCTATGACCTGACCCAATAAATGGCAGTCCTTATGTTCTTATGTTCAAGTTTTGGGACACTGGAAAATAAAATTAGCAGACTCTAATTTTTTTAAGTGAATATAATTTTCTCCATAGCAAATGCCTTGCAGAAGAGACCTGATTAGGTGGTAAAGGAAAACATGCAGTTAAGTTTTACTAGCATTATCCAATTTTCCAACTATCATACTCGCATTATAATCCTAACAACCAAAAAAATATCTAAATTGGAAAAGGAGGCAAAATAAATATATCTGCATGTGTTGAACACTCCTAATCTCTTTTTTCTGATAATGGCACATCCTAGTAACAATTTGAGGCAAAGCAAAGTGGAACTTAATCAGCATTTATTTGTGTATTTGTCTCCCTGTTTTTACAAAGGAAAGAATTACCTGTTTTACATGCTTATAATAATTCTATGAGAAAGAGTTATCAGGGAAAGTGCTAAGTTTTAAAAATCTACATATTCTGAAGTAGTACTTAGGATTTCTCCAAAATAAGTTTCATTTTCTGTAGTCAAGGTACAACAATGGGTGAAGACCCAAACCATTCACATATGTAACTAAAGACGGCTTAGCAGAATTTAAATGCCTTAGTCATAAAAGGCAATTTAGATTGACTGCTGTCTTCCAATCACAAAACCGCTTAGGCATCTAGATTCATTGAGCACCTTCATTTTAGCCTGAAAAGATTTCTTGTCACCTAGTCTTGGGTTTTGAGGATTGCTCAGAAGTGAACCACATCAGTCATCTATATTCCTAATTCCTATTTAATCTCTATTCTTCAATATGTACCCCTAATTCAGATGCTAAAGCCATTTCACTATCTTTATGAACTAAAGTCATATTTATATTTTACTGGACTAAGCCACTGAGGAACAGAAAAGGCTCATAAATGCTTACAAAAATATGCTTGACTTGTTTCATCTTTTAAAAACCTAATATTTTAAAGTGAATTCAGTATTCATAAAAGTTACAATTCTGGGCCTTACTGATGTCAATGGCACAAATCCCATTGACTTTTGTGGGTCAGGTTCTCACCTGAAAAGTACCAGATTGACCTCAGTACTCTGAAGACTATAATCCTAGACAAAAATCAGATAAAGCATAACAGTAATAGCACAAATTTCCATGATTGGTCCTGCCAATTACTTCTGTAGGAAAACCTAGAGATAAAAAAGTTCATTTTTCACGTCCCATTTAGTTCACAGCCAGTTTGCTAAGATGGCTGTGAAAGATGACAATTATAGTCTTTTTTTTTTAAACTACACATCTGTAACAACTAAGGCTATACTGAGAGCCTACCACCAAGCATATTTCACAGGAAGTGCATTATATTCTTCATCTAGTAATAACCTTCAGTGCATTCTCATATAGTTAGTGATTTAGTATCCCTTTACAAATTCTTCAAGGCACTCAGTCTCCACATTACAAAGTCATGCAGCTGTATTTGTGGAACTAATTTTAACACTTATACACAAGGTTTCAGCCAATTCATCCCTTAGCTTATCCAGTTACACGGCTGTCTGAAAGCATTGTCTTTAGCAATGAAATACTAGCGATAGATATTTTTTTCCCTTAAGAGATAAAGAACTCAAAGTTGACATCTTCCATTATAATTAATGGTAACTGATAAGAGTGTGTGAAACGGGCCCTATTCGATTTGGATTTGGATTCAGCCCGAATCAGGGATAGTGATTCAATTAATTGATTCAGATCACTGTCCCTGATTAGATTCAGCCGAATCTGAAGATTCGATGCTGACTTGGAGAATCAGCAATTCGGACATAGACACAACTTTAAGAGTGTTTTCAACATACTTCTAGGTAGCAGGTACAGCTCATAATCACCGTGATGCTGGGGCACATGGAACGTCCCACAGGAGTGCGGGGCAGGGAAGCCCTCCATGTGCTTGGCGGCAAACCCAGAAGTGGACCGGAAGTACTTCCAGCCCACTTCCAGGTCTGCTGGGGAGCACTCCGCCCCCTCCCTCCCCCGCACCTCCCTAGCTCGGCAATCAGTTGTAGGAGGACCCTGGGTACCCCGCCCCCCCAGACCCCGGAGGCACCAGTCACTGAGCCGGGGGGGGGGGGGGCATGCACTCCCCGGTGGACCTGGAAGTGGACCGGAATTGCTTCTGCTCCACTTCTGGGTTTGCTACCAAGCATGCTGGGGAGCCCCCCTGCACTCCTGTGGGGCACTCCATCTGCCCCAGCATTGCAGCATTCACAGGCCCCTGCTACCTAGAGGTATGTAGAAAGAACATTTAAAGCTGGCTCTACGTCCAAATCTCAAAATTTTCCCGAATCTCTCTGAATTGATTCGGAGGGTTCCGATTCGATGTGGAGAGGTTAAAGGGTCCTCTGATTCAATTCAGATTTGGAAAGCTGGCCACCGAATTGGCCAAATCTCTGCTGAATTGAATCAGGGACCAAAGCTTCACAAAGCCCTAGTAACTGACTAAATTGCTTTGAAAATATCAACAACTGTTTTGAATTTTGTGCAATAAAATCAAAACTTAGCAAAGCATTGGGATGTTGTTCATTGTTTACCACAGCAAGCACACTCCAAAGTTGAAAATAAAGAGATGTTATTATTTTACCCAAAAGATTTCAATTTGAGATAATTCTTAAAATCTATCTTGCAACAAAAGGGTAAGAGAATTTAATTATAAGAGTGCACTGTTGTTCCAGCCCTATATCCCCTCTATCAACTTCAACACGTTGATCTTCAGTGTGGCAGTACATTCATATGCAATTAGAAGAAAAGCTATTTTGAAAAAAACACAGGTGATTATTAGAGCCATAAAATAATGGGGAAACTCCACTAGACTTTTAATTTTGTATTAAACTTCAAATAACATTTGCACAGCAAAAAAATCAATTCATATAAAGACATATATACCCTCTTTCACTGAGAAATCATTTATTATTGAATGATCGATCAGAAAAAAATGGTTAGTTTCCATGACAAGAGAAATAACCCTTAATTACTTTGTTCTTAGGAAAGCTGGTGGACAAGTGAGATGCTGGTAGGTAGGTTGGTTTGTTTATTTTTACGCATATTCCTATGGGAAACATGCTGTTCTTCATAAACTAATATAGTAACTAATAATATTCATCATAAGTTTTCATCAACTAAGTATATTACATACATTATACAGAAAGAAGACTCTTGTCCTTGCTATATGCTCAATGGAAATTGGTGTGAGTGTAACCTTTTTCTAGCTCCTATTACCTCTATACTGGACATATGAGAGAAGAGAGGAGAAGAGGGAAAAGAGGAAAGAAGAGAGAAGGAAAAGCCAACATGAAGTGAAGCCATTAAAATGAGAGTTAAAATGCAACATGAATTTAAGTTTGAGTTATCTTGCTTCAAGTACATCATTCTCTATGACAGAAAACAAGACTAATAGGAGCATCTATGATTTTGATAGATTAGATCACTGGAAGGGACCTCAAGGATCATTTTGTTCAACCCCCTGCACCACTATTGGGTTTGGGATTGAGTCAGAGGGCAGAGTCGGGTTAGAGACAAAACGGGTTGTGTTGGCTAGGCTTGGGAAGTTGTCCTGGCTTAGGTAGCAAGACTTTGGGACTTGGAAAGCATACTTTCCCCAGCTCCAGGGTCCCAGAGAGGCCTCTTCAGTCTCAGTCCCAGCACAGAGCCTCAGGGAGCCCACTTCTCTGGGGCTCTGTGCTCTGGCTGAAACTGGTGAGGCCGCTCTGTGCTTAGAGCAGAAAGGCAGGGGCTAGGCCAGAGCACAGAGTCCCAGACAAGCAGTCTCCTTGGGGCTCTGTGCTCAGGCTGAAACTGAGCTTCCTCCAGCCAGACCATGAAGCTGGGAGGAGCAGGCTTCCCTGGCTCCATGGTCTCTGCAATTAAACTTAGAAGAGTTGCTGGGCATGGGGAACCAGTTGCATTTTGAAGGGAGGAAGTGGTAGAGCAGCTGGGAGTTAAGCATCTGGAATGCTGGAGGAATGAAAGTAAAGCATTTTACCATTCAAACAATACCCTAGAATGACATGGGAAACATTTTCAAGATAACGCTCCTTTTGAGTGGCTTATCTTTAAAATGTTTAGAAGGTACTTACGGTGGTTTAACACTCCTTAACTAGTGACTGCTCTCATTTTAAATGCTTTTATGATATTTTTAAGATAACTTGTGTCAAAGCCCTTAGACTTTTTCTCTAGGTCCTAAGTTCAATCCACTGTGTGTTTACCAAGAAGGTGGTCATACAATCATTCTCAAAGTGTTCCCATCCAGTTACAACCATGTCATTAAGTCAAATGAATTGTTTGGAACTGACAGCATTCTTGTCACTACCATTTCTCTCATTTTGGAAACAGTCTTGCACTGCTGAAACTGATTTTGGAAAATACTGCCCTGCTAGAATAGCATTTAAAAGAGAAGCAAGCATTTTGGTATGTCACATTCCACATCTGGCAGCAAGCCATATCTTCATTTCTCTCCTGAAATGAACTTGATAACTTCATCCTGACTCCAAGAAATTTTAAGAGGCCTCTTCTCTAACTTGATCAAGAATCACTGTTGAAAAAATGGATGGCATAATATGACCTCAGAAAGCTTAGGATCTATGGAAAAGATCCATGGATTTGAGGAATAGGGCAACAGGAAGAGAAAATGAAGATTGCATATTGGCTGCTGTTTCAAGGAATTACCAATATAGCTGTATATGCCTGTGATATGGAAGTTGCTATAATAATCAGAGCATAACAAAGAATGCAAAAATATTAATTAAAAACTGTCTGAAACAAAGGTTACAAGGAAAAAAGTCCTCATGAAAAAGTGAGGAACAGATAAAGTACATGCCAGGCAGTACTTTTGGTAAGAAGGCAACTAAGGCACAGGCTTTGACACAGTTGCCAAGCTTCCTGAAGAGAAAAGCCAATATAACTGCTATGGGAGTTTCTCTCTGTAGATCAAAGGGCATCAGTAATGCAATCTGCTGTTCGTGCAGAAAGAGCATTAGTAGGATGGAGGGAGTACATATGGTGCCATTTTCTGTAAGATGCCACTGGAAAAAATTATGAAGCAGGGGTGTGGGAGAAACATCTATGTATTTGCAATAGGCCCCCAATTGTTCATTAATAGGGGAAAGAACAGGCAGAGGGAAAGGCAGAGACAAAAACAAAATTGGATTTACAGTAGATAAACACCCATTATAAAACCATGACTTTCATTATCTATTTCTATTAATTAGTCCAAAGGTTTGGTTGATAGAGAAATCACTATGATAGAGTATTGTGTGTGAACCGTATCTTGCATTTTTCGACATCTAACTGCCCGACTTTACAGTTCTCAGCTTCTTACTTGAAATATGCATTTAATATATAAGTATACAATATACAAGTGAGTGCATATATATACTCTAGTGGTCCTTAAATTAACAGTAAGTTATTTCATGGTGTGAAAAAAAATGGAATCTATGCACATAATTAGTTCGCTTGAAATTTTCCAGTAGAACAATATAATGTTAATGAGACAATATAACTGCACAGGGAAATCAGGAGCATGTAACTTTAGCAGTTTAGGACTCTTTTCATAAAGGAGTAAAGTAGAGCACAAGTTGGGCACATACTGTTGTACAAAGCACCCTGAAATAGGCTGAACTGTGATAATATCTGGCAAAGGGGCTGCTCACCAGGCTACTTTTGGAGCATCCACTGAATGCCCCCCCCCATGTACTTTAAGCTTCCAAAATATGAACAGGGTGTAACTACTGTCCCTATCTTATGGCCTGTAGATACATTTTCTATCTACCACCTCTTCTGGAGAACTGAGATCTTGTGGTCTTACTTCCTAAATTCTAGGTCCAGTACTGACTCCTCTGACTTGAGCATATCTTTAGCACACCCTTCCTTAGAATGCCATCAAAAGCATGAGCCCTCTGCTTTGTAGTTTACTTCTTCCAGAGCCAGGTGACAGGTGTAACCAAGCAAACACACAGACTTTACATGCAGTTTCTGAAAACACTACTGATTTTCTTAATAGACAAAGCACCAGAGAGTACATACTATTTAGAAAAAAGTCAGCATCTTGAAGCAAGATCCCTCATTCTAGCTTACCCTTTCTCTGACAGTCCTTAGGGAAGTATCTTCTTTTTAGGCAAATAAGCTTTGCCCATATCTTCTGGCTTCTAGAAGCAGCTTGTGCCTTATTTCTGAATCAAAAGGCATATATCTACATGGTAAACTGCAGTAATGAGTAAGGAAACCTGAGTTTCTGCTGAGTAAGCTAGCTTGGATACCAGAAACATGGCATATCAGTATTAGAGAGGCATTCTGCCCATCTAAGGGTGTTGATACACATTACAATTAGGAAGTGCTAGACTTAAGTGGCATTAAAGATAGAACATTGCTCAAGCACCCACATGTTAAGGGTTAATACCCTCTTTGACCTGCACTTCTTGGACTTGTGGCCAAAGGGCTGGTGAGCAGGAATGTGGCTAGGAGCTGCCAAGATCAACCTTCATGCCCTCTCAGGCCCCCAGGGATCACCTCCAACAGCCCCTCTCAGGCTTAGAGGCTCGCCCTTTCCCTCATCCCCCTCCCATCCCAACCCATGCGACTCTTCCTTGACCCTTCTCCCCACTTGCTCTGTGGCCCACCCCTCACCCCCCATCTCTCCACCCTGAGCTTTAGGCCTAAACCCCTGGCTCTCACAACATGCACTCACCTGCACAGGGGCTGGACTTAGCCCAGGGTGGGCAATTATTTCCGGCAGAGGGCCACTTACTGAGTTTTGACAAGCCATCAAGAGCCGCATGACAGACAGCCAGGGGCAGATAAATATTAATTGTCTAAAATTTTTAGGGGCCCTGTGGGCTGGATAGAATGGCCTGGCAGTCTGCATCTGGCCTGTGGGGCACATTTTGCCCACCCCTGACTTAGCCTGATGACTGGTGATGGTACTGGGCAGGCAGCTAAGTGGGCTTCCCCTCCCTGTCTGGGACAAAAATCCCTTGGCTCTAAGATAGTGCTGGCACCCACAGGTGAGCAGGGAAGTGACTCCTAGAGAGGGAGCAGAGATAAGCCCCAAAGGTGGGGGAGGAGGGGGAATGGAGGCAGGGAAAGAGAGAGGTGAGCCCCAAGGCCTAGGTGGGGAGAGGTGTGGGAGGTGAGATTTAATAGCACTGTATGGTCCCTGGTCTGGTCTGGGTGGGACAGATATGGCTGAACTCTTGCCTATGTCTCTGTGAGTGTCTATACTCTCTATTCATAATGCAGCAATTTTCATAGTAATGATTTTGCAATATGAATCAGAATTCATTAGTCATATGCAGGCTCACCAAACTGTCAAAAACTGATCCTGCATGACTGTTAAACAGTGGCACAATTGTACCAGTTTACACAAGAAATGTAGCAAAGGATCCAAATAATAATGCTCCAAGATAAATTTGCCAAAGGGACAAGATAAGATAACACAGACACTGGGCCAAGTCCACAGCTGATATAAACTGGCAAAATTCCATTCACTTCAGTAGAGCTCCACTGATTTAGGTCACTTATATTTCCCAGAAAGTAATGACTGCAACTCTACCCAGCCACTGCCTGGAGAAAGGCATCTGGTGGGCATACAATGTTCCTAAGTGTAGGAAAGGAATCCAGTAACTCATGAGAGTGCCATTTCCAGTGACACATGATGTTTGAGTGGGAGTAACTAGGATCATCATATTTAGAAGCCTTGGGCATTTACACACATAATCTGGGAGAAGGAGGGGTGAAGTGGGGGATGGCTGCCGTTCTAATTAAAGCACCCAGAGTGTCATGGGTATCAGTGTCCCTGTGATGAAAAATGGTGGCAGGGGTGCTTTAACTAAAGCTTGTCAAACAAGCTTCAGTTAAAGTTCCCCTGCCACCATTTTTCAGTGTGGGGGCAGTGATACATGTGACACTAGAGTCTGCTGGAGCTCAGTAATTACCTTGTTCCAGCAGACTCAATTAATCGAATCTGCTCCAACACGCTGTAATTACAGCTCATCAGAACAACCTCACTGTACGTGTATAGGTGCCCCTAGTTCCTATGGAGTTAATCTGGGCCCCTGAATTAAGTATGTTCTGTATGATCTACTGCAAATGTTCCAGGAGATCATTCCTGGATTTGTGATTACTAGTGTTGGTTGGAAGTGAGGAAGCAAACTTGGATTATAAGGGGCACATCTACATGTGCATTAGTGTGCTGTGGTTACTGAGCATTAAGTTTAGTACCAACAATAACAGGTACTAAATGTGCAGTGCACAGTAGTGCCGGCGCACACCTTTTAAGTGATGCTAATGCACAGTAGACTAATTCTACTACGCAATTAGTATGTCACAGCAAAAGTCATGCTATTGCACCAATTGTACAGTGGAATTAGTTTAGAGTACATTAGCATCACTTAAAAGGTGTTTACCAGCACTACTGTGCATTGTACATTTAGTACTGTGCACTGTGCATTAATGCATTAGGGGCGGTATGGGCTTCATCTCTCCCCTAATGGCAAGCGTGTCTTCT
>NW_017729008.1:25513-33524 GCF_001723915.1 Gavialis gangeticus | reverse complement strand
CTAGGTCCCTTCCGACCCTAAATCTATGAAATCTATGAATCTATGACTTTTGCCACGATATGCTAATTGCACATTAGAATTACTCTACTGAGAATTTAGTGTCTGGGGTAGACATGCCCAAGGCTGCTTAAATTCCAGCCTTCAAGGAAAAAGGCAAACCTCTTTTCCACTTGCAGCCTCAGAAGCTCTGTGGTGTTCTGAAAGTAAGAGACTTACACCAGTGCCCAAATAAATTATAAAACTACATAACTGCCCTTGAAAATTCAATAATATTTTCCACCACATCCAGCCAGCAGATGACTTAGAAAGTGAAAGGTCTATATATGAATGGATTTAAATAAAGCCAGATTTTGGAAAGTTGCTTGAAGGACTGGTGAAATAAACATTAATGTGGCTGAAATCATACAGGTTGTAATTATACTTGTGCCTTCTGTCAGATTTTTACAAAAAAGAAAAAATGCTTTTTCAACTGGTACTATTTATTTCTTTTTAGCAGACATGAAGAGCAAGGAGATAAAGGCCGCTGCCTAAAGTTTGAAATAAAATGTGCTTCACTTTATTTATACTTACAATACATGCCATCAGACACTGAGCTGACCCAGAGGTAAGGTGTGAAGAGGTGACCAAGAAGAAGTATTCAAATATCTTTGTGAATTAATATAAAATCCACTTAGCCAATAAATATAGTGTAATTTTATTTAATTGGGAATATCTGGGGTTTCAAAATGTGGAAATATAATGATTCAAATGCTTTTCTGCAAAAGAACAACAACCGAGGGTGTGTGATAGGGAAAACCTGAAGTGCTGTCAAATGGAGGATTGTGAAAATCAAGTTTCATAGTTTCTAGGGTCAGAAGGGACCTGAGCAGATCATCGAGTCTGACCCCCTGCCATGGCAGAAAAGAGTACTGGTGTCAAACGACCCCAGCAAGGTGTACATCTAGCCTCCAAAGTGAGTTAACATTTATGACTAGGGGAGGCTCCCACCACTGTGCATACCCAGAGAGGGCATGGGGGTTGCGTGCCCCTGGGTCTGTGCGCGGGGTGAAGGCAGGCTGCTGCTGCGGGCTGGGGACAGGATGGTGCCACACTCTTCCCAGCAGGTTGCAGTATTTATTGCTGGTACTTAAGGGAAAGATCTCTTTAGAGAATGGTACCATTTTCTTAGAAAATACAAACATTAGTCTGAAAATTAAAACTGCATATTATCTTGTAGTTTTTATTTCTGTTTTTTAGCATATAAAAATGTAGTTGTATTCATTAAACAACTGTAACACAATTGTCATGTCACCTATAGAAAATAATTGAGAACTGTAATAGTTCTGGCCTGGAACAACACTCCTCCATTACCATCACACTGGTTACTTTGAAATTGGAGAAGTGATCTAAGTGGATCATCTTCACTTTGCTGAAAGGCTTAGTGTACATTACCACAGCAGTTAAACAAAAGAGCACCTGCCATTCAGCTACAATCAAATGCTCCCATATTCTTTATGAATATTCTAAGTCACTGGAATAAAACAGATTTTTACAGCAATTCATTCAGAAAAGTGAATGTATGTGGAACAAAACAGTCAAGACAATTTCCTAAGAGTAGAATTTTCAAAAACATTCATTACTGGCTTAACTCTGCTCTTAGGAATGTCAATAGTGAAACCCTCATTGACTACAATGGAAGCATATTGAAGGCAAAGCTGAGGACTTCTGAAAAGGTCATCCCAAAGTCTCAAACATGAATCAGGTCTTATGTGATTTAGCATAGCTACTCTTGTCAGATAAATGAACTTCATGAATGCATCCTAAGCAAGTATATTATTAAAACCTAGTCTTTTGAGGCCACAAGGACTAGGTATTAATAAAATGATGCAGTGGATTTCAGATATTCTCACTATAGGCTGTTTATTCTTTATTTCTTATCCATGTCTCCCTCATCCAAATTACTTCCTCTTACATGCCAAGTGCAATGGGAGGAAAAAGAGAAGGTGGAGACTTAAAGTGAATTTAATAGGTTCTAATGCTCAGTTTTTAAATGTAACTTTGGTTTTCAAGTTTTTACCTTTCCAAAGTTTCTAAGAAAATGTACCACTTCTCCAGGGATTTTTTTTCTTCTTTAGTGAATGATAGATCCCATCTTTGTAGCCTTAATTTAAATGTAGGGTGTGTATAAGTGTTATGTTTCTACCAGTAGAAGCACAGCTCTCTTAATAGAAATCCTAGCTGTGCAAGCATTCATACAGTTTCTACCAGACCAAAAATAGCAGGTCCAGTAGAAATATAAACTGACTCAAAAAAGGTAGAAGAGGCCCCCACTAGAATTTCTACGAGGGGAAAATATGCATGTACACTTACTTTACCAGCAGAATCCACAGAACTATTCTCCAGCATCCCAGTGTGCATTGCTCCTGGCTCCTCCCCTCCCCCAATGGCTCCAGAGTAATAGTTTGTGACATTGGTTCTGCAACCTAGCATGCAGCAAACCATTCCCCATGATAGCTTCAGAGTTGGGAAACCTCCTTTCCACAGCCCTGGAGCTGTGCAGCTGTCTGTCCAGCCACCCTGAGCAGGCAGGAGAATGCAATCTAGCCGGATCAAACCAATGCACCAACCCCAACCTGGCAACACCTGAGCCACCAGCAGTTAACACCAATCCAGCAGCCGCTAACCTCAATCTACCGGCTCCTGACCCAGCATTGCCAGACCTCAACACACCAGCTTCCGATCCCTACCTGACAACACCTGACCCTGACCAGACTCATTGTCTGGCACTAGAACTGGGCCCACTGGATGGTGCCAGAGGGTCTGGGGGGTTGTGGTACCCTGGGGGTGGCCCACCAATCAATGCTGACCTGTTCAATCCACTGCTGTTGGCTGTCTCTGGCAGCTAGGTGAGCCAGCAAATCATATTGGGATGCATGCACAGGAGCCACCCCCACCACCCAGCTGGGTGGGACTGGAAGCACAGCCTGTCTGTGGAGCAGCTGGCCCCTGTAGCATTTGTACAGTGCTTCCCTAGCAGGATTTTCTACCAGGAGAACAAAACAAGATGAATTCTCTTGAATCTTTTGAACTAGAGTTACTGCACAGTCACACTGAGGATGGCTTTTTCCTCAGCCACTAAGGTGAAAAAGAGGTAAAAGTCTGGCCTCTGAGTGAAAAAGTAGCTCCTTTTGTTACTTTTAAACTTACTAACAACTAGTAGTAAGTTTTGTGACCTCTAGTTCTTGTGCTGTGAGAGATAGTAAATACTAAATTCCTATTTACTTCCTCTTTACCATTTAATATATTGTAAACACTTATCATGTCCCTGCTCAAGTGTCTCTTTTCTAAACTGAATAGGCCTAGCCTCTTTAGTCTCTTCTCATATGGAAGCCATTCCATATCACTAATCATCCTTGTTACCTTCTCTAGACCTCTCTAGTTCATCTATATCCTTTTTGAGGTGTGGGGACCAGAACTGGTTAAAGTTTTCAAGGTATGGATGCACTGTGGATTTATAAAGGGGCACAGTGATAGTTTACATTTTATTCACAATTCCCTTCTTAAAAATCCCTAACATTTTGTTTGCCTTTTTTAATGGCTGCTATAAAATATTCCAGGATTTTTAAAGTTATTTAATTAGTTACTTAGTTAACCTATAAAAAGATGTGTGGGCCAGGGGCTAGAACCTAGCTGCAGGGGTTAGAGGGTAATAGCCTGCCTGCCTAGGAGTGCTAGACCAACCAGTGGGGATGACTGGCTGGCCCTGGAAGAAGATAAAAGCTCCCAAAGAGATGATACTAGGGAGGAGAGAAGCTGAAAAGAAAGGTAACACTGTGATAAGGCTCTTGTCCTGGATAAAGGGGGGGAGGGGAGGTGGATTTTGTTGATATTTTGTTATTCTATTTAGTTTGGGGTAGAAAAGAGGGAAGGCCTGCTCCTGGACCTGACTAAAGGAGTTACAGCTACTACACATGGTGGAGAATGCTGCCCCTTCCCCTGCACTCAGGGTCATTGCCTGGAACTGGCACCCACCTCGCTAATGAATCCTTCAGCCCTGCACCGGCCCTGGCTGCCTTCCTGCACTGGCTCCAGCCCTGGCCCCAGCCCCACTCCACTTGGGGGACCCAGAGCTGGGGGCCAGCTTCAGCTATCCCACTGGGCTGTAGGGGACAGAGCCCCCAGGACCCCAGCACCTGCTTCACCCTGCCTCAAGTCAGAAGAGCCTGGCACAGTCCTGGCCCCAGCCCCCAACAGATCTGGGGGCACACCCCCCCATGCCTCCCTCCCTGCCCCAAGTAGATCCGGGGGCACACCCCTACCATGCCTCCCGGGGTGTGCAAAGCAGCAGGAGCTGTGCCCCCCAGATGAGCCACTCATGGCTCAGTCCCATGTCCCACTGACTATGCAGCATCTGCCCTTTGCCTAGCCCCAGCCCCAGCCCCAGCCCCAGCCCCACTTCCTTCTCACCCCTGCTGCAGCTGCTGGAAGCCCTCAGCTGGGCTGCCTTGCAGCCCTACCACTGCCCCACATTTGGAGGAGGGTAAGCCCTATTAGCCCCCCCTTCCACAACCTATGGTGATTGGGTCAGGCCAGTGGGGTCATAGTGCATGCAAGCTTAGCAGCCCAGGACCCACATTTTGAGTTACACGGGGACCTCTTGATGAGAGTGACAAAGGGTAAGGCTGAAGCAGTACCACCGCCAGGTTTTGAAACTAGTCCAGGATATACCATGGGGAGGCCATTTGGGTGGAAAAGACTCAGAATAGAGTGCTGGCAAGTTTTTTTCTGGTATGGAGTATACCAAGAAATCAAAAACTATTGTTCATCCTGCCCTGACTGCCAGCTGATCGCCATCCACCCCACTGGTACCTATTCCATTGGTCAGCATACACTTGGAGCAGGTTGGAGTGGACTTGGTGGGACCACTGGAGCCCAAGTCAAGAGTGTTAAAATTCATCCAGGTCCTTGTCAACTATGCCACCCACTACCAAAAGGCTGTGGAGATTCACTAGATTTCAGCACAAACTGTGGCCTCAGAGCTATTACAAATATTTTCCAGGCTGAACATTCCCCAAGAAGGTTGACTGACCAGGGCACAGTCTTCATGTCCCAGTTACTGAAGGAAGTTTTGGACTTATTGAAGGTCCATTCTGTAAAGACTTCAGTGTACCATTCCCAAATGGATGGAATACTGGAAATATTTAATGGGACACTAAAGGAGATATTGAGAAAATTTGTCTCAGAAGATCCTCAAAATTGTTTGCTATTTGAGATGGTCTCTAGTTCTCCACAGGCTTTTTGCCATTTTAATTATTGTATGGACGGCAGCCCTGGGGCATGCTAGCTCTTATAAGAATCCTGGCAGGCTCAGGGGACAATACCACAGAAAGCAGTCTAATATATCCTGAAGCTTTGGTAAAGATTAGACCTCATGGGTGCCCTTGCAAAAGAAAATCTCAAGGCTGCACAGCAAGCACAGGAACAGAAGTATAATAAAACTGCCTGTCTCTGCATTTATCATCATAATAGAGTATTACTACTCCTCCCCTCCTCCTAGAATAAGCTGTTGGCTAAGTGGCAAGGCCCTTTTGATGTCCTGCAGAGGATAGGTGAAGTTCACAGACTTTGGAACCAAGCAATGTTTGGCACAAAAGTATTTGTTTTAACTTGCTAAAGGAACAACAATAAGTATTAGAGGTCTCAATTATGAAGTTCACCTCATAGGGAAACAGCAGGATTTCACAGGTATGTCATGTCAGCCTGCTGAAGCCCTGGAGGGCTCAAACAGCCTTTATAGTTACTGCATGTTTGCTGGCAGCTGTCCTAGGGATTCTACATTCCCCACCAGATCCTATGGTGGGGATCATGCTAGGGGAGGTTTCGACCTTAACTCAACAGCCTGAAGTAAAAAGCCACTGGAGGAATTTAAAGAGGTGTTTACAGTTATTCTGGGCAGAACTACAATGATCAAACACACAGTTATCCTCAAGCCAGGCTGTGCAATTCAGAAGGGATGCACATGAATTCAGACATGGCTGGGTGTAATAGTAAAACAAGGGATTAAGAGGAATCTGCCAGTGAGTGGAGTAACCCAGGTGTTTTGGTGCCAAAGTCTGATCAAACCACCCACTTTTGTATTGATTCTGTAAAGTCAATGCAATTTCGAAGTGTGACACACATCCTATGCCCAGAATAAATTAAATGATAGAAGGAATAGGCAACACAAAGTACATAACTACTCTGGATTTAACAAAAGGGTATTGGCAAATACCTCTGGACCCAGTGTCCCAAGAAATCACAACCTTTGCAACACCCTGGGGACACTACCACTTCTGAACTCTACCTTTTGGTGTCTACAGGGTCCCTGTGACCTTCCACCATCTAACGGACAAAATACTCCACCTACATTGGGCATATGTGGCTGCCTATCTGGACAATGTAGTGATATTTGCCAACATGTGGGTGGAACACCTTCTGCAAGTGAAAGGAGCTGCAGTCGATCCAAGAGGCTGGCCTCATGGCCAACCCTGCTAAATATTGATGCACAGAGACTAAATATTTAGGATATACACTGGGCAACAGCAAGATCAGGCCCATAGTGAACAAAATAAAGACTGGAATTTCCAGTACCAGCAACCAAATGGCAGGTGAAGTCTTTTTTTTAGGGTTAGTGAATTACTATTGGCAATTCATTCCACAATTCCCTGCCATCACAGCCCCCTAACTGCCCTGCTGTGGAAGGGAGCACCTCAAAGGATCCAGTGATCATCAAAATGTAAGGCAGAATTTAAGACAGTAAAACAGTTACTGTGCAGTGCATCAGTCCTGCACAGCCTGGACTTAACAAAGGAGTTCATATTATAGATGGATGCCTTAGGGCTTGGGAGCTGTTCTCTCCTAGGAGTTTATAGATGGAGAATATCCCATTCTATGTTTCAGCAGGAAGCTCCTTCCCCAGGAACAGAAATATGCTGTGATAGAGAAAGATTGTCTAGCAACGAAGCGGGCAATTGAGACACTCCACTGTTATCTCCTAGGGGCCCATTTTCTTTTGGTCACTGACCATGCCCCTTTAACATAGCTTAATGCTATGAGAGAAGCCAACTGGCAGTACCTGTCCCTGCAGCCCTTTGATTTTTCAATATGTCACTGCCCTCAGACTGCACATGCAAATGCAGACTACTTCTCTGGGGGAGAGAGAGGGAGGAGGTGGTAAAAATGGAAGACTATATCCTGGGCTCTATGCTTGGGAGTGGGGATGTGAAACAAGGCACATGGCTCAAGGGCTAGAGCCCAGTTGCAGTGGGTTAGAAGGTAATAGTCTGGCTGCTTAGGCATGCAGGGCCAGATGATGGGGGTGATTGGTTGGCCCCAGAGGAAGTTAAAAGCTCCCAGAAAGATGATGCTGGGGAGAAATGGGGTCATTGCGGGACCCCTGGCATGGCTGTACGAGCACTTGTGGTGCTCTGGTGTGGTGCCAGAGGACTGGAAGAGGGCCAATGTGGTTCCCATCTTCAAAAAGGGTAAGAAGGAGGACCTGGGAAACTATAGGCCAGTTAGTCTTACCTCAATCCTGGGCAAGCTTTTTGACAGAATTATTCTGGCACATGTCCACAAGGGGCCAGCGGGGGAGAGTATGCTTAGGGGCAACCAACACAGGTTCATTAGAGGCAGGTCCTGTCAGACTAGGTCACCAAATCCTTAGACGCAGGGGTAGCAGTGGACATAGTCTTTCTGGACTTTCGGAAGGCCTTCGACATTGTGTCTCACCCTGTTCTCATTAAGAAACTGGGGGATCGTGGTGTCGACACCTACACAGTCAAATGGCTCTTCAACTGGCTGGAGGGCCGCACCCAGAGAGTGATGGTGGATGGGTCATTTTCAACCTGGAGGGATGTGGGCAGTGGGGTTCCACAGGGCTCAGTCCTCAGGCCTGCACTGTTCAACATCTTCATCAGTGACTTGGATGAGGGGCAAAAAGCACCCTGTTCAAATTTGCTGATGACACTAAGATGTGGGGGGATGTGGGCAC
>NW_017729008.1:873-20513 GCF_001723915.1 Gavialis gangeticus | reverse complement strand
CCAGAGGACGGCCACTCGCATGATCAGGGGGCAGCAGGGCAGGCCCTACGAGGAGAGGCTACGGGACCTGAACCTATTCAGCCTCCACAAGAGAAGGCTGAGGGGGGATCTAGTGGCCTGTTACAAACTAGTCAGAGGGGACCAGCAGGCATTGGGGGAGTCCCCGTTCCCCCAAGCACTGCCAGGAGTGACTAGGAATAATGGTCACAAGCTGGCAGAGGGTAGATTCACGCTAGATATCAGGAGGGGCTACTTCACTGCCAGGATGGCTAGGATCTGGAACCAACTTCCAAGAGAAGTGGTGCTGGCTCCTACCCTGGGGGTCTTTAAGAGGAGGCTGGATGAACACCTTGCTGGAGTCGTTTGACCCCAGTACTCTTTCCTGCCATGGCAGGGGTTCAGACTCGATAATCTGCTCAGGTCCCTTCCAACCCTACCAACTATGAAACTATGAAAGGAAGCGGAGAAGAAAGGCAGCGCTGAAACACTGCAATGAGGCCCTTTCCTTGGATGGGAGAGGCAGAGGAGGTGGGGTGGATTTTGTTGATTTATTTTGTTTTTCTGTTTAGTTTGAAGTAGCAAAAGGGGAAGGCTGGCTCCTGGGCCTGACTAAAGGAGTAAGCACCTGCTATAGCACCACTACAGATACTCAGATCCTAGGGTTCTATTTTTATACAATCGTGTGCATTAAATATTGCATTTGATGTTTTGGCTGATAGCTTTGTCAGTAGTGACTGAAAATGATGCAGCATTCCATTTATGCTAGACTGAGGATCAAACTTGGAGTGCAAAATAACTGCATCTTCTGTCCTACTAGCTCTAGTATATGAGTAATGGTTGTGTATGGCATACCAGTTTAAATTGTAATTCCTACTATTTTGGAGGTAACTTGAAGGTCAAATTTTCAACTAATCTGTAGTTTGCTCATAGGTACTTTAAGCCACATCCATTTTCCCCATCTCGAATCATGCTGACAGCTTTATTTATCTTGTCTACTCATAACATGTCTTTTGCACACATTTGGTAGCACAATCTCTGCTAATGTGCAAAAGAAATGCCACTAAATATATTACCTCTATAAAAATGTTGCTATGAACATTTTCCTCAATTAGATTTTTTTCGTTTTCTTGTTTTATTGCTTACAGAACAGTCTCTCATTTTCGGCACCCAGTATGAGCATACATAACTTGAAAATGTAAATACAATGTTCACATAACACATTTACAAATGATTCAAGTAGCATCCAGTAGCATTATTACAGTTAAATAATTGCCATGCACTTCTGCTATGAACATTGTAATGGAGTCTCATACAGTAGCTTTGATAACTTGTATAATGTTTATAAGAAAAGTGAACTGAGTTTTGATTAATGATAGACAAGAGATCTTCAAACTGAATTACACTAAGGAGAGTGTATGAATTTTTATACACTGAAGGGAGGTCTTGCATATCTAATTACTGTAAAAGAGGTTTAATTGGTAATACAAAAGATTCTGAAACTAATGGGAAGGAGACAATTTACATAAAAGCAGAACTAAATAGAACTGATGACTTACTATATGTTATAGCTTTCATTTTGTGAGTTTATTCTAATTTAATTTATAAGAATATGACTTCTGCCTCTTAAAATGAGCTTTCACATCTTCAGCAAGAACAATTAGAGTTTACACTGGAATCCATGGGAAGTCTGGCTATTCATTATTTTGAAAATCAGGTCAGGAAGGTTTAACACTTTGAAAGCCAATAGTATTTGTGAGGTATGTTTTCTGGCTCATGGTAACATAAACGAGGTGAGTAAAACAAATCTGGAAAAGAAAAGAGGATAGTTATATTATCTGCTTTGCAGTTGACAAGGAAGCCATGTCACATTATGCCAGGTTGACAATATAGCACAGGTGCATTGTCCTAGTGCTGAATTCTACACAAATGTATGTTAATTGTTTAAACCATTTTTCATTTACAAAGAAGCGGATTAAAACAAAATTGATTTTCTGAGCTTTCAGATGTTGTTTTAATGCATTCCAACCTAAATTAAAAAATGACTTGATTTTAAACAAGCACTATAACCATCTGTACCATTTTATCTCCACTGGATTGTCTTTATTTAAAATGTAATGGTTTCAATATCTGTATGCAAAAGAATGGCTAATGCAATGAGCTACATTTTTTAATACGCAGAAGCCCAGCTTGCCTCTGGTGAGGTTATCCAACTGGGAGGGGCAGAAGAGATTTATGTCTCTATATTATTAAATGGACACAGAGGTGGCCAATCTTAGGTCCCATACATTCTAAAACTCTCTGAAGTACCTCCTACCAAGGAAGATGATTTATCAGAAAAACCTTGAGTCACCTAGGTAGAATTGTCCTGCCTTTCTACTTCCTGTTCCACCTCTCCATGCCTCCTATCCACTTTACCCCTTAAGTTTCTCCATGGAAACAAATGATCCTTGTAGGTTAAAACCAAAGCTTGCAAAATAAATAGGAAATGCATTAAATTCTGCTCCTGGATCCATGACTTTATCTGGAGTACTGTGTCTAATTATGCCTCCCACTGCAAAAAAAATTTTGGGGGGTGCATTTAATAATACTCTTCAACTACCTGAAAGGTGGTTCAAAAGAGGATGGGGCTAGACTGTTCTCAGTGGTGGTAGTCTCAAGTTGCAGCAAAGGATGTTTAGGTTAGATATTAGGAAAAACTTTCTCACTTAGGAGGGTGGTAAAGTATTGGAACAGGCTACCCAGAGAGGCTGCGAAATCTGCATCCTTTGTGGTTTTCAAGACTTGGGTAGATAAAACCTCGGCTGGAATGATCTAGTTGGGGGTGGTCCTAACTTGAGCAGGGGTTGGATTAGATGACCTCCTGAGCAACCTGGAGCTTCCCCGTGGGTAGTACACCACCAGAGTAAGTGGTGCAGTAGCAGTCCCCTCCCTGGCAGCCCAGTACCTGAACTGGCAGTCCCAGGAGAAGTTGGTGGAGCTTTGGCCAATTTTCAGTGAGCTGCACATAAAATGCCAGTGAGCCACATGCGGCTCTCAAGCTGCTGTTTGGCCACCTCTGGTATAACGTGAGCATTTTATTTGGAGGCTTTGCTTAGAAGCAGCATTCCCTCTAAGCTGAATGGCGTGTGCGGCTGCCCAGGCATGCTCATGCCACCCTGCTATGCACACCTGCGCAGCTGTGTACGCCATGTAGCTTAGAGAGCCAATGATGCCTTCACCATCTGAAGCATAATGGTTTGGGTGGTCTCAGTCTTAAGATGTGGCTGATAATACCATGTATGACTAAGACTGCACAACTTTTCCTATTATGAATAATTTAAAATAGGATGCTATAATTTCAAAATTTGTACAACTGTTTTTAAAATTTCCACATGCCAGGTGTCCGCCTGTTTGTTCCATTTGTTTTAGTGATACTTTCAGACAGAAGATCCAAAGCATTCCCTCAAAAGGCCTTAATCTCACAAAGCTAAAGAAAATACAAAGCCTAGCATATGTTACATATTCTGCAAACCATTGTGTTGAAATGCTTTAGGGCCTCTATGTTTTGGAGACAGAACTTCAATTTTGGCAGAGGAATCTGTTTTTAGTAATTCCCATGAAAATCTGCCCACATACACCCAAGTTATAAGTCTTTGGACAACTGCAACTTCCACTACTCAGTACATACTTTTTTTGATTTTCCATTTGAATTCTTGAGGCATCCATTGGCGTGCATAGTGCATGTAAGTGCCTAACAGATCATATGTGTGCCACCCCTACATAGCAACTTAGCACATTACATACCCTCACAGCTTCTACTGACTGGACTTCAGATAAATCATCCTAGGGGTACAGGGATGAATTGGTTTCTCCCTGTAATTGTTGCTGTGGACCAAGGGGGCTCTACAGCTAAAGCAAGGAGTCTGTTCCTGCTATATTGTCACTACCCTCTCGTTCGACTGACATCTGTGGAGCAGAAAGGAGATGAAGCATGGCTGGGACTGATCAGTCAAAAGATACTGAACCTAAAAACTATGTGAGGAAGACTAGGAGCAACAAAGAAACTTAAGATTGGAAAGGGTCTCTTAGGGCATCAGGTTGAGCCTTCTGGGTTCCAAATCCCATCTTCAGCTTCCTACATTCCAGTCCTTTGGACCTTATCAGAAAAATGTGTTTTTTAAGCTCTCTTCTAATCTTGCATTTGATAAATGTGTGCAAGTGAACAATTACTCCCATTCTCAACTAGCTAAGTTGTTGAGCAGTAATTGAGTGGATTTCTTTTCATGCATTTAAATAGATCTTGATGCTGATGCAATTTATGTTTATTCCCAATGTTTAATCATCCAGAACTATCACACATTTCACAGTGATGCATTCAAGAATGGCATTGCAATGCAAACCAATATAATCTATCATAGAAAATTTTCAGTACCTGCAACTGCAAATTTAATTTCATTTTGATAAATAGCATCTCTATAATCTAATATTGGTACTGTAGTTATAGTTATCATACTAGCTGGTCTCTGGTGAACAGGGTAAGATGTGCCAAGGCTCAACAAAGAAAAGTGGGTTTTATATTTTACATTGTGTCATATGGCATCAATATGGTTAGCATTCTATAGAAAAAAAAAATCATCCAGAACAGACTTCAGACCTAAATATTTGAACTTCAGTCAAAAGAACTTCAGCCATTCCCATCTTTTTTACTTTCTATAACATCTCCACCATTTCTACAAAATAGGCACTGCAGCAAATTAAAAGAAAACTTAAGCATTAATAGAGCAATGCCCACAGCTCACTTTAAACTCTTCAGTGGAACTCATTATGTGCTTAGAGGTATTTATCTAGTAAAATTTATTACTGGATTAGAGTTGTAGTAGACTGAAACTGTTTTCCTCAGCATCTCCTTGTGTTTAAAATTGTGTGACCCTAAAACAATTATCACTTTAGGTAGGTCATAATAAATATTAATGAAGTACTACTGCTTAACAAATGTAAACAAATGGAATCCAGTAGTGGATATTAGCCAATTGACTGAATGCAGTACCTGGATGCCTACTTTCCCACTAATATTTATAGGGTATTTACCTGTTTGTACGATAGTATAGAGTGGAGGTGTCTGATTTTATCATGCTCCTGGGCCTTGTTGGTCGCCATATGGTGCCAGGAATTATTTTTCCCCTCTTCCTTTTGCTATGGTTGTCAGGGTTTTTTACACCTTCCTCTGAAACACTGAGTGTTAACTGCAGTCAGAGTTGGGGATTTTGGCTGGGGTGTACTGATGTTCCTGCTGGGACTAAAAAAAACAGGTTCCTGGCTAGAAGACCTTGTGCCTCTAACCAGGGTAAAACTGATCACAACATTTGGGATCAGGAAGGAATTTTATCGATGGTCATATTAGCATGGATTGTGGGGTTTTGCCTTTCCCTGCAGCACTGTCCTTTTTCTGTGCATATTTAACAACTACTTCCTGTCCTTGCAGTGGCAGGACATTGGAATTGCCCTCATCCCCCTGCTGTACCTATCTTACTATTTTGGGCATTGTGCCTGGTAGCTGTAAAGGAGTTTGTGAAAATTTTTAAAATAGGTCAGACAGACACTTGGTGGTTTAGTTAGGGATGATCCTGCCTTGAGTACTGGGTTGGACTAGATGACCCTATGAGGTCCCTTCCAACTCTACTTTTGTATGATTTTGCAGGTCAGCATACCCCAGAGAAGGACAAGTATAATGCCTATCAACTATTTATACCCAACGACATTATAATTATTTATTCCCTACCATGACGAAATAATATTCAAGCCTGATGCTATGGATAATGGAAACCATTTTAATTTATACTAGAACAAACCTATTTATCATTTTCTTGAAAACAGAAAGAGCTCATTATTCTATTGTATATAGATTTTTTATTGTGTAGTTTACGTCACTATGTATTTACAGGAAAGAGGGAAAGGACAAAGAAATGAACCGTGTATTTGAACACAAGGCAAAAAGATTTGTAGTGGTCCTTAGTTCCCAGGGGAGAATAGCACTCCATTGTCTTGAACAAGCTTGTCTTGGATATGCTTTACCTTCTATTAATGTACCACAGCAAGATAGTTGTTGTGGAAGAAACTAGCCATACCTCATTTAGAAAAGGCATCTGTTTCCATCAGGAGTGGAACCAGTGGTCATAATTGTCTTTCACACATCAGGAAAGTCAGATTCACACAACTGAGGAGTTAGACCATCTTGATGAACTAAGGTATGCTTGGCATGGCTTCAACCACTGTGCTGAAATACACTATAGTGTAGCTTTGTTAGTGTGGTGTAGCATTGTGACTGAACAAATATGTTCTATTCCTCAGAAGAGTTTACTAGAATGCATGTAGTACCACATGAACATGACCATGCTATTGTTGTTTTAGAAGCCATGTTTCAGAGGGCATGGCATATTTCAGCACAACTTAATTTTTCATCGTATAACCAAATTTGGAATGTTCTGAACTCTGGGAAGGTAGGTGGCTCATGTCTCACACTGTTTGCCAATTCTATTCCAAGAGTTAATTTCCTATGCTGGATAGATAGAAATGTGATCAAGGTCTATCAATGGAGGGTTAGTGTAGGTTTGGAGGAATTAGCTGTTTCATCCTGTTTATTTTCTGCCTTTTGTTTTCCACCATGGGTGTGCAAGTTTCTGCTCCACTTCCCTCATCTACCACAGGATATCAGAAATCCAAAGAGATCTGTGACAATAATAGAGAGGAAAGGACTATGTAGAGCTGCCTTGTCAATGGTCAAGGCCCCAGTAATAACAATATCTCAGTTCACCAGCGCCTTGTCCTGCGAGTGGATTGCTGTTGTCCTCTAGAAGGCTCTTTTATTTCTTGGAGTCAACAAGTTTTACAGTAAAAGACAGAATATTTGTCTTGCTTGTTGTCTAGAGGAGGAAAGGTGGCTGACCGGTGTCGTGATGGGATGATGATTTGTCAATTTTAACAGCTAAGCTGAATATCAGATCTAGGGTATTGCTGGTTATATTAAAATGTTATACTCTTCCCTATTCTCTGACATAAGAGGAATTACATTTTGCTTTTAATTTACGATTATATTCATGCCTCAGCCAATCTGAAACTTCCATTTTACCTCAATATTTTCACTGAGAATTTCTAATTAAAATATTTTAATAAACTGACCTGACTTTCCCCTTTAATTTGAAATTAGAACTATTGGTTACCCGTATATTCCCCTTCTGCTTAAAAGTAGGAGCAAGAAGCGAGGACAGAGAAGGGTCTGTAAGAAGCAAGATTCAGGAAAGAGTGGGTGAAGTCACTCATGGGACAGCCTCTCTGTTTGGGAACACCAAATTGTCTGTGTTGCATTTATATTCATATTGGTTTTGTCTATATGTGAAACTGCTGCTGGATGGATTTACTCCACAGTAATTTACTGCAGAGTAAACCTACCCTGGACAGGTGTCTACACAAGCGGCAGTTTGGGAGCAGATTTTCTCCCAATAGGAGCATCCTGGTAAGGGCTGCCCCACCCTGCTCTGGCCCCTTGCAGCAGCCAGGGGGAGCTCCAGGCTCCCCCCACATGCTAACCCAGGGGCTGGCAGGGAGCACAGGGCCAGGAGAGAGCTGTCTCCTGGTGTGGGTGGGAGATTGCTCCCTGCCTCCACGGGTGGAGCTCAGGCTGAGACAATGTCATCCTGCCCTAGCAACAGGGAGCCCATGGCCCCAGATCCAAGATTGGGCTCAGGGAGCTTGGAAAGAGCTGTGGGGGAGGAGCAGGAGGTTGGTACATGCCCCCTCAGCTCTTTCCAAGCCCTGTGACTTTATTGTTCGATTAGGGCACAGGGCTGGGAGAGAGCTGTGGGGCTGGGACCTGCCCCAGACTGAAATGAGACAGTTCCCAGCCAGCTCCAGGCTGCCCATGCAGACTACCCTATGCAGCCCAGGGCTGGCCAGGAACTGTCCTGGTCTGGGGCAGGTCCCAGTTAGTTCCAGGCTGGGCATGGAATTCTCCTCATGCAGGGAGCTCCCAGCCCCAGGTTCAAGACTGCAGCAGGGGCTGGGAGATTGCCCCATGCCCCTAGGAGCTGCCAGGTGATCACAGAATTGGGGTTGGGAGTTCCCTGCTGCTGGGGCAGGAGGACATTGTCCCAGCCCGGGGTCTGCCAACAGAACCTACCACAGCAGCAGGCAGCTCCTCGGTACAGGGAACAATCTCCTGCCTCCTGCTACCTGTCTGACCAGGAGCAAATTTGCTCCTGGTTGGCCAGCTACATGTGCCTTGTTATGCAGCAACTACTTGGCAGTTAATTTGCTACCTACACTTTCAGGTAGCAAATTAACTACAGAGTAGAGGAAATGACTGCAGTAAGTGTCTGCACATGAGGACAGTGACAGGTACTGTTCAGTATTCTGCTCTCCTGCTCATTGGGCAGATTTCCACATTCACTAATGTGCCTTAGATACTGATCATTTAGTTTAGTACTTGCTTAATAAAATACTAACTGAATGTGCAGTAACTAGAGTTACAGCACAGTAGCTCTGACACATGGCTATTTGCGCATTAGCCTTATAACACTGTGAAATAGGCTACTAGCAAGGTTTTTAACCACCACCCTACTGTGCAGTGTTATTAGGCTAATGCACAGTAAGCATCTCATGTAGACACGCCCAATAAACCATCACATTTGGACACACCCATTGAGTCCAAAACACAGAGGAGTCAGCAGAAATTCATAGAACTTTGATTTGGAATTTGGATTCAGAATAACCTGTAACATGAATTTGAAATCATCTGAAAGTAAAATATATGGTATTAATGGTGAATTAGTAAGACACTTAAAAATAAGTAGAAAGCCTTGAATTTGACATTGGTAGTCTGACTGGGATGCTGGGTGTCCAAAGGGCCCAATGTAGCATGACACATGACTAAACAGCACTATAAAACATCCCACAATAGAAAATGTCCACCTTGAAAAAGGAATATTTTTGTTGCAGATCCATTATTTTTGTTGCAGATACACTCTTTCTGTTGTGCTACAGATGGGGTTTATAATGCTACAAATGTAATGTCTTTTCATGGCCACTAGCTAGTGAGCAAAACAACTTCTACTAAACATCACTTCTGGGCTGTGATTAACAGTTTTCAAATACCAAAGCATTATTCAAGGAAGGAATGGAGAAAAATCCATTCACCATTTTAGAAACCCAAATCAAAATCATGTCTCCAAGAGAGCTGGCCCTATTAGAAATACAGCACAGGACTCTTGGTTGGTTTAAATTGGTGTAGCTGCTTGGAAGTCATTGGAACTATATTAATTTATACCAGCTGAGGAATCAGTCCACAAATACACACATACACACACGCACACGTTTTCAAACTTAAGTCTTCTGCTATTGAGGACTGATTATTTTTCAGTTATTTTAAAACTACCCTGCCCCTGCCCCTCTACCCAGTCCTGCCGGTGCCCCTCATTCCTGTCCCACAGCCCCTACTCCTCCCAGCCCTGCCAAAGGGGGGCCCCAGCTGGCCCCCAGCCCCATGCAAGGTTTACTTACCCCAAAGGCTTCAGAAGGGAAACTGATCCAGTGAAAGAAAACTAAACTGATCCAATCTGAGCTGAGTAAATGAAAGAGAAAATAAGCATCTGCAATATTGTATTTTTGATAAAACACACACACACACACACACACACACACACACACACACACACACACACACACACACACACACACACACACACACACACACACACACGCACACACACAGAGGGAGAGAGAGGGGGGAAGAGAGAGGGGGAAAGAGAGAGTAAAATCTGGTTTTACCATTCTGGTTTCAGGCTCTACTCATTTTACAAGAATTCTATGGAAGTTACCTATATGGATTACAGTAAACAGGATTTGGTTGCATATTTAAACCAATCTGATGGATTTTATACTTTGCTTCCCATGATTATTTGTATTTATACTAACTCCCACTAAACATAGATACCAAGCTAAAAGCATTGGCTTTTAAAACATTGGTAACTTCTGAATACTGGTCCTTAAATGTCTTTGAGTCTTGCTAAGAATGTCTTAAAGTGTGTTTTTGTTTTGTTATTAAACACTAATGTTCTATTTCTTCAGTACCATTCATCCATGACTTGAAAAATACTTTAGTAAAAGTATCTGGTTAGTCTCCAAGAACCACAGTCCAGGTAGGTATTTTTTTTTATCCATTTTATAGAGGCAGATTTTGGAAGCACAGAGAGGTAAATGGAGGCACAGAGAGGTCAAGTAATAGGATTAAAAAACAAGGGTTTTTTTTGAGGGGGGTTGATGTCTTTTATTGGACCAACTGCATGATTGGGAGAGATTTTAGACAAACATTCAAGCTCAATGCATTTTTGTTCAGGTCTGAGGGAAAAAAAGATGTAGCTTGAGCTAAGTAAGGAATAAAGCAGTACCCTATGAAAAATTCTATATGTAAATAAAAGATACCTGCCTAAAGTAATAGAGTAGGGTCATAAAAAGAGCAAAGGTTTATCACTATTAGTTAAAAGAGAAGAGAAAGGCAGTATGAATGAGAATCTGATATGTCGAAGAGATCATTCAAGAGGGAAAAGGGTCTAGAAGCGCAGAGAGATTATCAGATAGGTTATGAATAGGGATCTGGGGAAAAAAATATTTTCCCTTTTAACTGAAAAGAAAGCATATTTTACATTTTTAAATGGAGAAACATACAGATTTTCCACTTTTGCAAAGAGATCTCTGCAGGTTGGTGGAGTTCCAGCCTGCAAGAGCTTCTTGCAAAAAGAACAGGAAACCCTAAGCCCTGTCCCATGGGGATTGGAGAGAGGGAAGGATCAGGGCCTGAGACTCTTGAATCAGCCAGGGCTTGGCTCAAGATCACTTTCCATTCTGAAGCCTTTGGGTTAAGTAAACCTTGCAGGGGGATAGGGGGCAGGAATGAGGGGCACCGGCAGGACAGGGTAGGGGTGTGTGGTTGAGAACTGAAGGAGAGGGGAAGTGTCCATGGGCAATCTCAGGCCAGCATGAGAGAACCTGGACAACATCTTTGCACCCCACCAGGGGTAGGGATGGGTGGGCAGGCAGGTTCTATCTGTATGCCTAGCAGTACTGAACAGTTAGGGTACCTTCCCTGCTGCCCACTCCCATGAGGAGGCAGCAGTTGCCATGGTGTGGCAGAGCAGTCCAAGGGATACTGTAGCATGCCAGAGGCCAGGGTAGGTTCTGAGCTGCTGCTGCTGTCCATGTGCCATCGGGTCAGGTAGGCTCCATGCTTCCACATGTGGCTTCCAGCACTCCAGTGGAAAGCCTTATGTGCAGGCAAGATAGAGCCCATTTGGCCCAATGGTCCACAACTCTGCACCTCTATGTGCAGCTTCCCACTAGAGTGCTGGAAGCCCCACATGGAGGGCCAGCCCAGCCCAATGGCACGTGAACCAGGAACCATGTGTCATCAGGTCAGGTGGGAAGCTGTACATGAAGGTATGGAGTTGCATGCCATCAGGCCGCATGGGCTCCTGCTTTCCTCCATGTGCAGCATCTCACTGGAGTGCTGAAGGCCCCACATGGAGGCTCAGAGCCCTCCTGGCCCAATTTTGCATGGCTCCCAGTCCATGCACCATTGGGTCCTGGCTGGCCGGCTCTGTGCCTCCAGGTGGGGCTTCCAGCACTCCAGCAGGAAGCCAAACATGGAAGCATGGAGCCCACCTGGCCTGATGGTATGCAGCTCCCACCTGCAGTGCCATGATATGCACATGCTGGCACAGAACCAGCCTGGTCTGGTTCAAAGGCATGTGCCAGCAGGCCAGGCCAGCTCCGTGCCAACATGTGCAGGTCCTGGGACTCAGCCAGGGGCACATACTGCTGGGAGCTTTGCCTGTCATGCCCATAAGTGCCCTGAGGGCCCACTGCTTACTGCTGCTGAGCCACCAGCAGTGGGGGCTGTATACCATAAACTACACATCCTCTGACAAACCCCACACACCCATAACCCTTTCACAACCCCTGCTACAAACTCCTCACTTGCCCACAAACCCCATATAATCCCGTACCTCCACCCCCACCCACAACCTCTGCACCCATACCCACACCTGCCAGACCCAACCACACCCTTTCACAAACCCCCCACAAGCCCCACACCTGCTCACAAATCCCCGCACATACAACCCACACCCACCCTCCAGCCATACAAAGTACCTGCATATATTTCTAAAGAAGGTTCAATTAACGTTATATTTAATTTGTAAAAAACAAAACAAGATATTAATTTTGCATAATTTTGAATCTTTCTACACATAATTCCTTGTGGTGTACAGCATGGTCTCAGAACAGAAGCTCTGATTTTCCATGATGAAAAACACAAAATCAAATGCCAAAATACATAGGCATTTAGAATTGATTTTATTATAGTTATTGAGGCACTGGTAGGCTCCCAAATTGCTTTAAAACTCTAAAAATATCAATGAAAATCTTGTGTGAAACTGATACATACATACATACATGTATCTCAGCCTTTCATTTTAATAATGGATTTTGAGTTTTTAATCAGAGAATTTGCAATTTTAAACAGAGAAAACCAAGATCCCTGGTTATAAGCCATAAACATCTGTTTTTAATAAATGTCTGAGAATTCAGAAGTGGGCAAGAGGGTGGGAGGGTGAGCAGCAGCAGTGTTTATGTCCTGGTTTGCACAGCTACACAAAAGCACAATTCCAACAGAGGCTCCCGTTACAAGCTGGTGAGTTAATGTCTCGCTGTGCATGTGGTGCATGTGATGCGCAGCCAAAGGAGGGTGTGACTTCACCCCCACCCCCTCCTCCACATTTCCAATAATAGGTCACATGGCTTACAATGAAAATTCAACTATTTATAGGAAGTGGAACAGTGTGAACAGAAGAGACTAAAAGCCAGCCACTTCAGATTACTCTATAGCTTGGTGAATAGGACATGTTTATGGGTAAAACTGGATTCAAACCCACTGTTGTATAAAAAAAGGAATTGAATCCAAGTCAGCTGCAGCTCAGATGCTCTGCTTCATTAGGAAAAGAGGGATACCACCACTAATTTATGCCCCAGCTTTTTGTAGCTGAAAACATTCAACAATTTGGGCCAAACTGACAAATAGTTTGGGGATAACTAGGATCTTATTTTCCAGGAAATGTACTATTGATTGGAATAATTTTGTCCAGCTCTATTCAGGTAGTTCAATATTAATTCACATTTACTTATGCTTTGATTGAATTATAATTGACATGTTTAGAAGTAGACATTATAAAATCACACAACACTATTTTCATTTATTAAAGTATTTAACTATAGTTTATGGAGTACAGGGTAGAAAAGAACATGCCCTTTTCTTACAATTTTGCTTTCATAAAGTATTTTCTCATCCTGTTTTCCAAAGAAATATACATCCTGTTATCTTCCAGAAACATATTATTCTTCATGCTTAATTGGCTAATTCCGGGTTTAAACAGGTCTCTAGGATCTGATCCTACATTTCTTTTAAGTGTCTCTAGAAGTCATTGATTTTCATGTTATGCACTATTTTAATATTTTGTCTTAACATACAGCATTAACAAGCACTTTATAAAATGCTGAATTAATTTTGTGCTCAGTAAAGTGGTGACCTGTTATGTATAGTTTGTGCCAGACTTAGCCTCAGTTGGTACAGTGCAAACTTTCCCACAAGGTTTGTCAATTAATTTAATTACTGAAATGCATGACTCCTGTTATTTCAGTCCAGCAGAGAAAGCAATCCTCCCTAAACTGAGCGGCTGCTTGATGTTGAGAGTGTATTGAAATAATTTAAGATTTGACCTCAGCTCACTAAAGGTACAACACCAGAGAATTACCTATAATGCCACCTACAATCTTGCTCTTTCAGTAGGTATTACCAGTACATTTATTATGTTTATTATATGCAATATTTTAAATATTTTATTTTTCTTTTTACAGACTGTAGTTCTCTGTAATGAATGACTCTCTAGGAAATTAATGAAAATGTACTGCTACTGCAGAATTCTCTGAAACCAAAGGAATTAACTACATTTGTCCTTTCACTTCCAATAGTTAACGTGCTAAAATATTACATCCCCATTATACAAACTGTATTATACTTTCCTTACGTCAACAGCACTTTCAACATGGTTCTGCTTAATGAGCGAGCAGTTATTGTTTGGTGAAAATCCCTGAACTTGAACCCAAATGAACCAGCCTAGTATTCATTTTTTCACTACATTAATTAAAAGGGAGGAGCAATTATAAAACTAACAAGAGTACTTCTAGTGGACAATTTCTATTGATATTTACCCCAGGCAAGAAACAATTATATTTGTTGTTCAAAACAATAGTGGGAGCTTGAAATTGTGGGTCTTGACTGGACTGTGATATAACGTGTTTAGAGACTGTTTCTACCAATAGCCAGGCACATAGTGAGAGCAAGTGAAATGTCTTGGATAAAACAAATTCACCATTATACAAAACTTGAACAATGTCTGATTTTGTTTCCTCTCCTAACTTTCCATTCCCATCATAAACAAAACACATTTCTGCATTTTATCATTCTGGCTCTGGCTCACCTGGAATGTGAAAAATCCAGGTTTCAGTCACAGGATCACAGGAAATGTAGGACTGGAAGAAACCTCAAGAGATCATCTAGTCCAGCCCCCGATCAAAGCAAGGTCATCCCGACTGAGCTACTCTGTCTAACCTGTTACTAGAAATGTCAAAGGATGGAGATTCCACAACCTCTCAACCACACAGTCAGAGATTCTTCTAAATCTCCAACCTAAATTTCCTCTGCTTCAGTTTGAGGCTATTGCTCTTAGTTCTGTCCCCTAAAGCCACAGCAAATAGCCTGTTTCCATAGTCTTTATAAACACCCTTCAGGTATTTGAAGACTGTTATCAAATCCTATTCAATCTTCTTTTCTATGATTAAATAATCCCAGTTGTTTCAGCCTTCCCTCGTAAATCATGTTTCTCAGGCATATAATCATTTTTGCTGCTCTCCAATGGACTCTTTCTAATCTGTCCACATTTTAATGTAGCCACAGTACAAAGACAGCACAGTACTGGATACAGTACTGCAGGTGAGGCCTCACCAGTTCCAAATAGAAGAAAAGGCCAACTTCCCTAAATTTCCAAGTGACTCTCCTGTTAAGACATGACATTGGCTTCCTTTGCAAAAAGACCAGTGTTGGCTCAAATTCAACTTAAGGTCCATTGTAACCCCCAGATCCTTTTCTTCAGTACTGCAGCTTTGCCAATAATTCCCCAGTATGTATTTCCTCTTCTTCAGACTTGTCTCCCAGGGAATTTTGCTCAACAGTTCCCTGAGTTTGTTAAAGTTTTTTATAATGTCCACTGTCTTTATTCTGCTGCTTTCCTTCCTTCCCTCTCTTAGGATATTGAACTTTAGCATTTTGTAGTCACTGGGTGTGTCTATACATAAGCATTTAATGTTCATTAGCCCAATATACAGTGCATTAAGGTCACACATCTACATGTGCACGCCCTTTAATGCACTTTAAAAGTGGACATTTTAGGCTAATTGGGCCTAAATTTGATACTTGTGTAACAGAGCAAGGAACAGCCCTGTTCCTTCAGTGCTGCAAAGTTGCAAGTGCAAAGGAGAGTCGGGTTAGGGACCAGGCAAGGATAATTACTTAGTTGGCACAGTTGGGGAGAGGGATCACACCAGGGGTGAATATTTCCTGATTAAGAGCCAGCGGCTATTAAAGTCCATGGCAGGGGGCTATTCTTTGCCCCCTGTGGCACAGCATGAGGACAGTCAGTAGGGAAAGCCAGAAGTGGCAAACCCAGCACTGGAACGAATCACTGATAAGACTAGCTGACTGGGTTAAAGTAACCATAGTGACCAGCGAAGCAAAGAGATGAGAGAGAGGGGGGAGATACTTTCCAAATTGATCCTCAGGCAGAGAGAAGGTCCCATGGAGAAGGAATCCGCTGATACCTGTGAAGGAAGGAGAGAGAGAGAGACTGGGGACAAGCTGACAGGCTCTGGGGAGTAACTGCATTGTGGTGGAGGGTGAAGGACAACCACGCGCTGTGAAAACAGCTGGGGTTATCCACAACCTGCTGGGAATTCACTAATCAACCAATTTACTTTTATCCTACTTCTGGGGTGATTTACTACACCCTCTCTCATTGGGGAATTAACTTCTTATTCTTCCATTACATCAAGGCATGGCAGGAGAGCCCCAGGGATAGAGATTTCGCTAGTTACCCACACATGGCCACAACCTGCATAAAGCACCTAAATTGCCTTAATGCTCATTAGGCTCACATTAAGTTTAGGTGCACATAAAAGCATGTGTAGACACACCCACCGGGCACATCTACACAAGATGCTACTGTGCAGTCATTACTGAGTATTTATTTAGTACTTGCTAATGCTCAGCTAATGCTTAGTACTGGTGTTACTGCGCAGTAGCATTGGTGAATGTCTTTCAGGTGACGCTATTGCACAGTAGCCTAAAAATATCATGCAGTAACGTATTAAAACTATCCATGCTGTGACACGCTACTGTGCGGTTAACGTTTTCTCTAGACATGCTCACTGTCACCCAATTTACCTTCCACCTTCACATTCTTAACTATAGCAGTAAGTGAAGAAACCCCTGGTCTCAATCCAAAATGAGTCCCTTATTCATCTAGCTATTCTGGGGTAGGTCTTCCTCTTTTTCTTTTATGAAATGTTAGTTTCATCCTAAAACAGTAGAGGAAAGCCATGTACCAGACAACTACACAACAACAATTTTATTTCTGTCTGGGATTGCTGAATGTTATGGTGCTTAATCAAGTTGAATTTCCAAATAATTTGAGGGTCATCATTAATTTATTTTGAACACACAATTGTTTTATAGTGGGAATACACATAGACTTGGATCCCACATCTTATATATATATATATATATATATGTTTAATTTAAGATGCTCAAAGGTAAATAATCTCAGATTCATTATGAACAGATTTTATAGGCCATTATAAATGATTGCATCAACCTGTATTAGCACATTACTGATAGTTAAAATGTCAGTGATCATTCCTTTAAAATGCTGGACTCCCTAAATAAAACAACCTTGATCAGCGTACATAAGGTAGCTCTTCTCTCCTCTTTCAAATCACCCCTAAAAATATAATTCTTCTGCAATGCCCAAGACAAGCATCTCCTTCTCAAGGTTGTTAGAATTTAGATATAAGGAAAGTAGATCCAAAAACACTAGAGCCATCCATGAAACTGACTTGCATTGCATCTTACTTCTTGCAATTCCTTTTGTTTATGACTGATGAATTCATTGGAGAGTGCTTTCCATCACCCAATAATGTTGATAAAGATACCTCATATCTTTTATGATTCTAATAATGATAATGCATTGCTAGACAAAATGGGGAAAGTGTTTCAAGAACATAGACAGTTCCTTTATTTATCAAAAATACAAAATTTGGAAAACTAACTAGCTCTACAGCTATCAGTTTCAACACCTTTTGACTTCTTCTTGGCCAGATTATTTCTCTTACACTATTTTTCTTGAGTATAATTAACCCATTGGAATTAAATTATCTATTTTTCTTTAGTTTTATGTTATTATTATATAATATATATGCTTCTCAATCACTGACTTTTTCAAATCTAATAATATCCCAATATCATCCTTTATTTATTTATTTATTCAAAATCAAAACTAAAAAATAAGAGAGAATTTCATATATATCTTAATCCCTGTTCTCAGCTGTTTCTTGTCACTGATAAGCTTACATACATTATAAACATCTAGAATGATCTTTCTGATGGCATCTAGCAAAGTGATGGACATATTTTCAAATAATTTTAATAGCAAATATCTTAAAAATCCTTTGTTGGCTTTTAAAATTGGAACCACTGCAATAGAATGTTTACATTCTGAAATGGACTTCTTACTCCTGAATACAGTTGTAGAAATACTGAAATAAGAGACATTTATCCTTTTTAGAGATGAAGCCTGCTATATTTAAAGAGATTTCAAGAGCACTTATATTGTTTATAAGTGAATTAATTGAATTGTAATGACAGGTAATTCTGGTTCAACACTTGACTGACCAAGGTCTGTAACTAAATATAAAAATAAAGCGCTCTGTGCTTTTAGCTATAAAGAACAATAGAAAAGGATGTTAATTTCAAACTTACATGCTGTATATAATTACATTTTAATGTGCATTTTTTATTTTAAAACAATTCTGTTAGGAACTGTGGGCTTGATCCTGTAACTTGGAAGTCAATAGATTTAACATCAACTTCCTTGGAAGTAGATTCAGGCCTTAATTGGTCATTTCCTATTAAAGGCTTCAATTAAAGCATATTCAGATAGTTATTTTAAATTTCTGTACTTTACAAACTTGGAGTTCTATCAGCACAGCTTTGACAGTGAGGATATACAAGAGCATGGTGGACAGGAGGTGTGTAGAGTTCTTTTTTCCTGTTGCTGCTTGTGATCCTTTCCTCCTCCAGATGCCTGCAAATAGACTTTCTTAGGATATACTCCAGTTTCTTCCTAGGTACTGAAGTGAGGCTAACCAGTCTATAGCTCTTCAGGTGCTCCTTTTTGCCTTTTTTAAAAAGGGGAACTATATTATCTCTGTTCCCCTAGTACCTTGCCCATCTCCCATGGCTTCAAGAATATCATTAACAAAGGCTCCTAGATCTTTAATTCTGCCTTCTTGATTTTGTCCCTGCAGATTCTTGCCATTTCCTGGTATGCTTCCTTTAAGACTTGCCCATTTTTTCCATTACTTGTATGCTTTCCTTTTGCATTTGAGACATCCTAGAAGCTTCTTGTGCAGCCACATTGGTCCCTTGCCAGCCATTCTTCTTGTACAGCCATTATGTCAAACAGTTTCTTGTTGGGTTCCAGTACAGTGCACTTTAGAAGCTTCAAGCCCTCATGGGCACCTTTATCCTCCAGTCTGTCTTCACATGGCACCATGCCTATTAACATGCTGAGTTGGTTGAAATCCACCATTTTGAAATCTAGAGTCCTCATTTGCTGACCTCATGCCTTCCCCATCTTGGGATCTGGAATCGTATCATATCATGATCATTTCCTTCTCCCACTCCCCTCCTCCCCCAAGGTGCCCATCATTTTCACATCCTGACCTTACTGTTCAGCACAAGATCTAAGGTAGATGATCCCCTAGCTGTATCTCCAGCCTTCTGGAATAGAAAGATGTCCTCCACATAAGTTAGGAACCAGATCAATATTTTATGTTTGAATGTATTGTTCTTCCAGCACATGTCCAAAAAATTGAAGTCTCCCATCAGTACCACCTCACAGCTTTTACATCTAAACCTACCTTTGGGTTGGTAGTTAATTATGATGGTGATAGTGCCAACCTTTCATGTAATACATACTGATTAAAGCACTCAGCCCAGTAAATAAGCCAGTTAAGATGGCATGAATTAATAACTCCATAATCCTGACAGAAATTGATATTATTGCTCAAACTGAATTAGAAGACCTGAGTTTTAAGTCCTCCTCATCCTGAAGAAATCCACAGTTGGCTCTCGGGCAAAATTGGCCATCACGGTAGCAAAACCCCCAGTTTTTCTTTTTTAACACACACACACACACACACACACACACACACACACACACACA
>NW_017729008.1:0-544 GCF_001723915.1 Gavialis gangeticus | reverse complement strand
CATTTGAAAGACAAAAGACCATGCAGAACCAACAACTCTACCATTGTACCCCACCATTACAGACACCCGAAACTGCACATCCCTGCATGGAGCACACATGCTCGGTATGCCAGGGGCTGACCCTTGCCTGGGCATGCCTCCTGTCACTAGGGTCACACAAAGTCTGCCCCTATAAAAAGGGGCAGTGAAGACAGACCCAGTGGGATGCCCTCTCCATCTGGACCAGCATCATGCCACACCACCTATCCACCCAGAGGCCCTGCCGGCGACCCTCTCTGGACAACACCTACTGGACAAGGACCCCTTTCCAGCCTGGATAGGCAGCTATCACCCCCCACCCCCTTCTCAACCAAGGACTTGGAGTCTGCGTCTCTTCCCCACCTGGACTCCAACCCTTCCACTGAGTCTCTTTCTCATGCTGCCATTGTGAGTGCTTGTGTGCGTGTGTGTGTGCATGTGTGTGTGTGAACCAATAACTTTATGGGGCTGTGCAGTGTGTTGTCTATGTAATAAAACTGTTATTTGGACCCTTAAGTTGGGTTTT
>NW_017729007.1:13241943-13244812 GCF_001723915.1 Gavialis gangeticus | reverse complement strand
TTTCTTTCCTGGCTGTCTCCTCCTTGCCACCACTTATCTGCAATATCTCAGCTGTCTGCCTCAGTTTCCAGCCCTAGTCTACCTTACATAAACCTAAGCCTCAGTTCCTCAGCCAGCTTCTCTGTAGTCCACCAGTTCTAATCCTGGTTCTGGCAACTTTCACTCCCTACACTTTAACTCTCTCTCACCTTAACCTTCCCCCAGGTACCCCAAGCACACACATACACACTGTACCATCCAAGTCAGGAACTTACCTGTGTGTATGTGTAGGTGGGCTGTATGTGTGTGAACTGGTGAGTGTGTGGCATTGTGTGCATGATATGTATGTGTGTGTGTATATATATAGATATATATATATTGCATTGTGTGCATGATATACAAATTAGTGACCTGTGTCTAACTTTTGGGGTGTATAGTGTATGTGCTTGAATTGGTGATAGGTAAGCATGTGCCTAGGCTGGTTTGGACGTGTATGTGCCTGAGCTGGTAGCATGTGTATGTATGCACGTAATTGATCCGTGTGTTTGTATATGTGCAATTGTGTCACACCCTCCTGTCTAACAGCGCAATATTGAGATCCTGAGAGTTGGCCTGACCCCACAGGGCAACATCACCACTGTTACTTTCTACTGAAATCCCTTTATCTTATAAGAATCAAGCATTTATTTTATGTTCTCTTTTCCCTTCCAAAAAAGCAGGGCTAAGTTTGAGTTTGTGCCACCCAGATCCCACAGACTTTTGCAGAACGAAGATGTTTATGTAACAAGTCTAGGTTGTTTCTGAGCATATGTATCAGCCCAAGTCTAGAGATCTTTACAGGCCTAGAGGGAACTCACAAATCTAGACACCCAAGTGGTTTTGTGGCCACTTAGAAGAATCAGTTGGTATCTAACCTCTGAACCTAAATTTCACCTACATCTCTTTTAAGCACCTTCCATAATCAATAAGGAAGTGGACTGACCTGATCCAAGTGAATCTTGTCTAGCCCACAAACCTAAATGTATGTGCCCAGGGAAATTTGTAGTCCAAAATGGAACTTACTGGGTTCCATGACTTGTGGAGCAGGACCAAACTGAATCTCTTTGGTACTCTGATCTCTGCATTCTGCTTAATAGACCACTTAGGTGCCTCTGAGACCAGCAATGCTTCTTGCATGTGTCAAAGTTCTCCTACAAACTACTGTCTTTATAGTTTTCCCAGTGTCTTACAACATTAGGACTTCCACATGCAAATTCAAAATTTACAAAAGAAGAGATTTATATTTGCAATACAAGTAAGATTGTATAAAAGATTATCTATGCTACTAGGTAAGGGGAGCAAGGAGATTCACAGAATTGTTCTGAATAACAAACAAGATCAACATGAGACAAAGCATCAATTACTCCTCAGAGCTCTACTCCCAATTCACAGACACTCCACAAAAAAGAATGGATGGGCCAAGGCAGAAATGTCTCTACTAGATTAGATGGCATTAACTAATGACATAAATTGATCCTAAGACACATGCTGAAGTCCATGAAAAAGTCAAGGCACCCCTTAAATAACAGCAGTGTTCAAGGATTATCAGTGCTCCCTGCAGAGAAACAAATCTACCATCCTCCTTAAAATTTGCAATTTATTGAAAGCAACACATTAAAAAGTCTATAGTTGAATGCAGAAAACTAAAGAAGGGATGGATTTGTCATTTTTTCCTGTAGTTGCTTGGAGAGAAAGTAAATAGCACATTTATTCATTCTAAGTCTTCAAGGTATGTATACTTTCTGCAACCTTTTGCATTATTCTCCTTAGTTTATCCTACAGAGCAATAGGGGAGTGCAGGTGTTAGTAAACAAAGACTGTCTCATCCTGTAGCATGCATCTGTACACACATGTTGAATGTTACTTATATGACCAAGTCCCCCAAGGTTGTGTGGACTGCTTTAGGCAGTAGCATAACTAGGGATGGACAAGAGGGGCATCTGCCCTGGGCATAAAGTTAGAAAAGACTCGGGAATTAGTCCCCACCCCTGTGTAGTTTGCATCCCAGCATCATTCTCCTGCTGGGAACTCAAGACAGTTCCTGGCTCCTGCTGGTCCAAGAGCAACCGTTGAGGCAGGGAGAGTCCCAGCATAAATAAGGCTGCTGCCCCACAACCCCCACTCTCTAAACCCATGACCCTCTTAACTCACTACCTGCCACCCCTTGCTCTCAAAACCTGGGTTCTGTGAACTGATGGCCTTGTCCCCACCACCTCAGAACCCACTGTGCCCCTCCATCCCTCCATCTTGCAACCCTCAGCTTCCTGAACCCATGGACCCCTGCACCCAACTCAGAAGCCATATGTCCCCTTCACCCTGCTCTTGTGTCCATGTGCCAACCTTGCACACTTGTCTCAGATGCCAACTCCATTTCTTACACCACTGGCTTTAGGCGCTTAAATAATTACAAAGGTGTCTACATGTAGTACAAATAGTATATACTTGGACCTGACAAGGAGCTCAGTCCAACACTTACTGTTGTCAACAAAAAGACACTTATTAAATTCATTAGAACAGGATATACAGGTTTAAGAGCTAGGATCTAAAAGATGTTTAGATAATTAAAGATGCATCCAGATTGGTGTTGATTTTTTAACAGAAGCTATGTACCTCAGCATTTTTGGAAATTCTATCAGGTATCTATTAGACACTTAAATGCATTTAAAAACTGCCTCTAAAAGTGAAATATGGCATGACCCTTTTTTTAGTTTAAGAGCTGACATTTCTATATGAGCGTTTACAATATACATGTATTTTTCAATATACATTTCAATAGAGGTACAAGCATATCTATATGAATCTGACCACAACAGGAAAAGCACAGAGGGAAACCATGAAACTATTGTATTTT
>NW_017729007.1:13232321-13236943 GCF_001723915.1 Gavialis gangeticus | reverse complement strand
ACATATACCCACAGGCCCCTACAAACCCCACACCCATTCCTCCATACCTCCAACACCCCTCCACACACACACACACACACACACACACACACACACACACTTTCCCCCCCAAATAAATTATTTCATCTCAGTAGTTTGTAACCCTCAGATGTGTGTCTTTTTGCACACAGGAATTTACTATACTGCAAATCATCTGTTACTGCTGCTGTTTCTATGTGCAATACTTCTTATCTCAATGAATTTTTAATGAACAATTGAATAGAGGAATAAATTATCAGTTTTCCACCAAAACCAACACTGTCTGACAGTTTCTAATTGAACATGATTTTATTAGTGCACTTGACTTGAATTTAATCAGGGCATGTTATTGTTAGAATAATTCCCTTTCTTTGATGGTTCTGCCTTTTCTTTCATGCTCTATATTCCTCAAGGAGGGAAAGAAAGAGAAGAGGGGATTTGCCTCAGGTTTGTTGTTCAGTAGTTTATTTCTTCTATTTAATTCAATACCATTTCAGTTTGACAGCTAGTCACATACAGAAACAGATTTGTAGTACTAAGTGATGTGAAGATCTATTAAATATGCATCCAGATATTCTATCTGGATGAGGACCTTTACAAAATAGCATACAAAAATGCTGAAAGAAAGTTTATTCAAACATTTAAAAACAATGTAATAAACCTCAAGTTTTAACTGATGATATCCACAGTTAGTAAACCTAATTAATAAGAGAAGAGTAACTAGAATCTTGAAGTTAAAAATTCTGGGCATGTAGACATCACATTGGGCAGTGCTAGGAAGCATCTTCCTTTTTCTTTTTTTGTGTGAGGATTCTTCATGTCCTCAATATGTTATCTAAAAACTTTTTGTGCATGCCTATGACATAACTAGGGACACTCTCAGGTTTAAGCATGTTCACAAGAGCAGCATTAGGCATATCTGTTGATAACTAAAGATGGCTACATTTTTCCAACAAGCAGTACATACAGAGTTGGAAATGGGTAGCACATATTTTTACGAGGGTATTCCCTAGCACTATTTAAACAATGACATATTACATAAGAACTCTGCCTGTTATTGAAACCATTTAAATGAAATTCATTGCAGTTTACAAAGCTATTATAATATGCTAGATGTTTTGCCTATGGGAAGAAATATAAATGTATGATAAGGGCAGTGGGGAAATGCTAAGGCATTTCACTTGCAAGGTTACAGCTGACCTTAGAAACTTCATTTTCACTGAATGGGGGGGAAGAAGGCTTTGGTGAAAGGGAATAGGGACATGATCAGAAGTTTCATTGTCAAAATCCAGCTGGCCAAGGATTTCTTTGTCAAAATGGAGGGAGAATGTAGTAGACCATCACCACCATAATATTTGCAGATATTGCAGTAGTGGTGCTGGGAGGTACTTGGGTGCTTTATAAACTGAAGGAAACTATTTTTCATGTGTATCATAGAGTCTGCATATGAGAAGATTTACCAGTCTATGACAAAGTCACCATTCATGCTAACAGGATTCTTACCAAATTTAAATTTATCAATTTTTATTTCCAGATATGCATAATTTTATTATTTAAACATCTTTAAATCATACATATGCATGTGTGTGTGTGCACCCACATAACTCCTTTATATATATTTAGATATGCACTCCAACACAAGCTGGGTATATATGCATAAAACTGTTATTTAAATATCAACTTTTTTTACCTAATGGTACCAAAAATAGAGACCTAATCAATACTGACAGCTCATTTACCACTATTGTAATAAGATACACACCGTACTGCCTGCAATTATAAATAGAAACCTACTTCTCAAAATATACTCACAATATTAAACCCATTCTTCCAAGTTTGTTTTTCATCAGTTATGCTTCCATAAACACTATAACACTACAGAAGGGTCTGGACAGACAATAAAATTATACCAGCTTTAAGGTGGGGAATGTACCACATCACCTATTCTGTTGTATGCATCTGATCCCAGCCCACTGTAAGTGAAATCTAAACTGGAGCACCTTACTTCTGAATGGACGCATCTGCGTGAGACATTTACTGCACAGTAGACTAAATAGGTGTGCAGTAAATGTCACACATCTACATGTGCAGCCCTATTAGTCTGGAGTAAACTAATTTACTCTGCAGCAGAATAATAATTGTAAATACAAGTACTGTTCTGCTGCAAAGTAAAAAACTTCACAGTAGCACATATGTAAATGACTGCCCCGGCTGGCTTGAGCATGAGGGTGCTTCAGTGCAGGGGATGCCTGCTGGCTAGTCCTGCAATGAAGCACCCTCATGCCCTATCCAGCCCCTCCACAGCACATTGAGTGAGGAGGAGTAGCCCCAGGCTGCCAGGCTGTGCCCCCAGACTCCCTGCCATCCAGGGCTGCTCTGACTGCCTCAATGTGCTGTGCTCCCAGGGCCTCATACAGCAATAAACTCCAGAGTGTATTGCTCTGGAGTTTATTGATCCTGGATGCACATTCAAAAGGTGTGCCTGGAAGCAATACACTCTGGAGTGTATTGCTTCACTTTAATTGCACATGTAGATGTACCCAGTGTAAATAAATATTGTGCAGGGTTGCCTTCAGGAAGAACATTGGAGGGCATGAATAAGAAGGTGGAATTTTTACCATCTGGTCCTTTAAAATTCAATGTCAGAACCATATAATATGTAATTTCTATCATTTAAAAGATTCCATGCGTTGTGTTAAGGATAGAATACAGCAGCACAGAACAGCATTAAGTCTTTCAAAGAAACATCTGGTTTCAGTCCAAATTCAGCTTTTTACCAAAGACGATTCCTAAGCCTTAATAATGATACCCATTACTGATCTAACATCTGTTGGCTGTTTCTTTGTTCTTTAAGGAGACAGAATATTTCTTCTGTTCTCTGATTATGCAATGTCATCATAGGAAAACCTGTGATGTATAGCCTTTACTGCTACATAGAAATGTCCAACTGTGTTCATACTTTTGGACTGATGGTACAGAGCAGTGATTACAAACAAAAGGAAACCCCAACCTTTTCATTAATAGTGCTAATCTCTGAAATATGGAAACATTTAGCAGTTTTAAAATGATAGAAATAGCCATTTTATATTTCTGCTTTTGGTTAGCAGAAATACCCATTTCATGCATGTAATATGACCCAATAATTAGCCTAAAAGTTTCCAGTTGTGATCTAAAACACTTGTGGTTATGAAGATTTAAAAAAGAACCTACTGCAAATGCTCCACATTGAAAAGACAAAAACAACTCAATTTAAACCATATTCATGCTTTTTTTCCTGATATGTGGTATGTGGCATGTATCATAAATTTGGGCTAATATCCTAAAATACAGTACAATCCAATATGAAAGAAGTATCACTGGCAAATGTCTATCTAACTTCATAAGATTATCATAGTAAAGTGCTTCTTTTGAAAGCTACCTCCCCCCACCCCCACCCCCCACACTGCTTTAGGCCTTTTCTCAGGCAGATCTACCATGTATTTTAGTGCTTAGTGAGAATTTCTCCCCTGTCTGGAATGATGCAAAAGTCATTAAACCTCAAGCCTCAAGGAACTTTGGCTTCATTTTCTGATCCACCATAGACATACAGGAAGTTTAACTATGGGAAAAGTATTTAGTCTGCCTCTAATTAATCTTATTATCCCCAATTTACAGGCAGAAAGCTAACTGAATAAGGATATTAGCATTTTTCTACCTGTGAAGAAAAATACATTAAAGATTGTGACACATATTCTACAGTAATGAGAGTCACATCAGTAATACAGTGACCAAAGGGCAGAGGGAAGTGTCACACTTGATGGCCTGACTTGATAAAATACTTAAGAATGAGTTTAAAGCCTGTTGATTTTGACATAGCTTAGGCATGTGATGCAAGTAGATAAACATTTTTATAAGTAGGGGCTCATATAACATCTATAACCATTGCATCTACAAACAAAAGTTTTGGGAGCAGAAGCGGAGGAGTTGGTGAGCAGGTGCAGAGGGAGCAGGGCACACGTGTGCCCCCTTACCTCGGCTGCGAAGGCAGCAGCTGAGGAGGAGGCAGCGGCGGGGGCAGCAACAGCTGATTTCCCCCTAAGGTAAGTGGGGCAGAGGGTACAGTGCAGCTGAGACGGATCCAGAGGGGAAGCCCTTCGGAGCCCTCTTAGCTTGCCCGACAGGGAGCCACGCTCCTGAGCCACGCGCGGGCAGGCAGAACATGGGGGGAATCTAGCGGGGGCCTTTCCCCAAAGTGGGGGAGCAGCTCTGGCTAGTCCCTTGGGGTGGTAGTTCCTGACACCCTGGGATCCTAGTGGGAAGGTCGGTAGGGAGCAGGGCCGCTGGCATGCACTTCTGGCCTAGCCGGAAGGCCTGATTGGCTGAGGGGTCAACCTCAGGCATTTCAAACCACGGGCTTTAAAAAGCCCGTGGTTTGAAATTCCCCCAGCAGTTGGGGAGCAGGAGCAGAGGGAGCAGGGCACATGTGTGCCACACATGTACCCCCTTACCTTGGCAGCGAAGGCAGCAGCTGCGGAGGAGACAACGGCAGGGGCAGCAACAGGTGATTTACACCTAAGGTTAGTGGGGCAGAGGGTACAGCGCAGCTGAGGTGGATCCGGAGGGGA
>NW_017729007.1:13225926-13227321 GCF_001723915.1 Gavialis gangeticus | reverse complement strand
GAGGGTGGGGCCTGGTGGTCCCCTTGCCTGTCCCTCCTGTGCACGACTTAGGGCCTTGGAGGAGCAGGTGAGGGAGCTGCAGGCTGAGGTGAGCAGGCTGAGGGGGATCAGGGATTCAGAGGATGAAATAGATGCCTATTTCTGTTCTCTGCAGGCCCGGTCGGCCACCATACAGCCTCCACAGGAGTCGCATCCAACATAGGAGTGGCAGAAGGTGTCCAAATCCAGAGCTGCTAGGCCTAGAGTGGTGAAAGCTCCCCAGATTCACCTGGAGAACAGGTTCGACACCCTGGCAGCTGTGATGGAGAAAGACAGAGAAATTGCCTCCGGCAACAATGATGCCACTCCCCACATGGCAAAGAATGGGCAGAGAGCGAACGCCAGCAGGAAGAAATGCCGGGCCCTCATCATCGGAGACTCCATCCTACGAGGACTGGAAGGTCCCATCTGCTGGCCTGACCCCATGATGCAAGAGGTCTGCTTCATGCCTGGGCCTCGGGTTAGAGACATCACAGAGAGGATCCCGGCCAACATCTGACCTGCAAATAGTACCCCATGGTTGTCACCCACAAGGGAATGAATGACGCGGCCAGGGGCAACCCTGACTGCATTATGAAGGATTTCAAGGCTCTAGGGGACAAGCTTAAGGAGACGGGGGTGCAAGTGGTATTCTCCTCTCTTCTTCCAGTGAGTACGTGGGGACAGCGACACAAGGCCTGCATTGGCGAGGCCAACTGGTGCTTACGCAGTTGGTGCCGCCAAGCAGGCCTTGGGTTCCTAGATAATGACCCATGCTTTTTGGCGGGGGACTTGCTGGGGTGGGATGGGCTTCAACTCTCTCCTAAAGGCAAGCATATCTTCTCTTCCAGGTTGGCTGATCTCATACAGCAAGCTTTAAACTAGTCTCGCTGAGGGAGGGGGCTGCGGGAAGACTAGGAGACACTACCTGAGCAAGACAGGTGCCAAATGCAAGGAGTGCCCAAGTAAGAAACAGGGGTCCAGACAGTCTCTCAAATCGGGGGGTGTCACACGCAGCTAGGCAAGGCCTTAAATGCCTATATACCAATGCTTGTAGTATGGGGAATAAACAGGAGGAACTCGCCCTCAGAATAGCCAGTTCAGACCCAGACATAATAGGGCTTACAGAAATGTGGAGGAATTCATCCCATGACTGGGCAGTTAGCATTAGGGGCTATAGGCTTTACAGGCGGGACAGAGAAGGAGGAAAGGTGGGGGTGCAGCACTCTATGTCAAGGAGCAATACACATCCTCTGGCAGCAGGATGGGGTCAGAGAACAGGCAAGCTGAAGTGCTCTGGGTCAAGATACAAGGGGGCCGTGGGAAGAGGGATCTAACGGTGGGGGTCTACTACAGGCCCCCCAACCAAGGGGAGGA
>NW_017729007.1:13224659-13224902 GCF_001723915.1 Gavialis gangeticus | reverse complement strand
GACTCAAGGGGAATGCCTCCAGACGTCAGGTTGGGGAGGACCGGGTTAGAGAGCTTCTGGAGGGGCTGGACGTGTTCAAATCAGTGGGTCCAGATACTCTCCACCCCGAGGTGTTGAGGGAGTTAGCAGGGGTTATTGCTGGGCCCTTGGCACAGCTTTACAAGCACCCGTGGTGCTCAGGCCATGTGCCAGATGATTGGAACATAACCAACGTGGTCCCCATCTTTAAAAAAGGGAGGAGGG
>NW_017729007.1:13211556-13224648 GCF_001723915.1 Gavialis gangeticus | reverse complement strand
TCTACAAGGTCCCTTCTGACCCTGATTCTATGATTCTATGAAAAGTATGCACAAATGTATATGCAAGGTCAAACAAGATGTGCACACACCAGCGTGCACACTGTCATCATTGCTTATGGGCCACTCTGAAAGTGTATGACTTAATTAAGTGACCACAGAGGTCAGTTGAAAGATTCCCAGTGACTTCAATGCAGCTTGGATTAAGCTCTTTGTTCAGGTTTCTTCCTAAAGGCACCAGTTCAGTCGCTTGCTGAAGCACAATCAGAAGCCTTCCTGAATGCATCAAGGTTAAATTATGCAGGCAAAGCTAGCCTAGAGGCAGCCTCCCCTTTGTGTGTCAGATTTACTATTGGGTTTTCCTTTAATATTTCATTTTAAATGCAGTTATGTTGTTATAATGTTGCAGGGCACAGTTTACCCAAATAGCTTTTGCTACGGGATTAATAGAAACAAAGGTTACTAAGCCCCTGCTGCTAACAGAGGGCCTTGTTACACCTTATGCTGTGAAGACACAGCTAGCATGGAGCAGTCATTCCTTTACTCTAGAAAACTCCTCTGACTGTCCCCTATCTGCACAGTTGTGACTTGCCACTAGACAATAGGCCTGGTGAGCAAGCTACAGAACTGTACCTGTGAGTTTCCACTAGGGGGCAGCTGAGCCAGGACAGCCTTCTATCCTTGCTTTATGTGCAGGGGTGTGAGAGATGGGCTGTGGGGAAGAGGACCATGTAACTGGGAGCTGAAGAATAAATGGGAGGTGGAAAGGAAATAGGGAGGGAGAAACAATCACTGTTAAGGATAAAATTAATAATGGTAAGAAAAAAGAATTTAAAAAGAAATAAAGGGGAAGTAAATTAAAGAAGGTCTCATGTTTTGATGAATTAGGATGGGGGGTGCTAGTTGTGTTTTCAGGGGAGAATGGGAACTGGGAGCAGTGATGGGAGGCATTTTTGGGGCATCTACTGCCCCTGCCCCTGTCCTGCTCCTGCCCCAGGAAGGAAACCACAACCTGATTTCCACAACTAAAGTATGGGACTTGCCAGAGCTCAGTCAGGTCTAGGGGCAACCTGGGGCTGGCCATGCTCTCCTCCACTCCTCAGGGCTTAGTGGAGTGGGGGAGAGCATGGGATCCAGCAGTGGCCATCTGCCCACAAAGGTTCAGTGCTAGTGTAAAAAGGTGCACTGAGCTGCCGTTTCTGAACTGGGGGCTGGAGGCTGAGAGAAATAGAAAAGATGAAGCTCCAGTCCTTTTGCCACTCCACGAGCAGCCAGGGGTGTGAAAGCCCAATCCCCCCACAGATTTGTTTGTCCCTCATTCCTACCCAATCCCATGGCCCCCACTTCTGTACCAGTCTGTGCCCTGTGATGAAGCAGCCCAGCTTTCAGCCACCTCAAGCCATGTGGGAAATTTTCAATTAAGGATAGGGAAAGACATTCAAAAAGCCTGAGCCTGAATTGTTTCAATCTTTGCAGGTTAATCTAACCGACCTAGGTTAAACCAGTTTGCAACTGTAAAGACATTCCCTGTGGACTGAAGAAATGCAGGAACATGCTTGCAGTGGCTCATGCTAGAAGCCTGGGGGGGACATGGCCAGGCCCTGACAGGATGCTCTGATTAGGGAGGGGTGTAAACCCCTACCCTGCCTGCACTGTCCCAGGCTTCTCCCTGCTCACTGCTCAAGGGGTGAGAGTGTTGCCAGACCCCAGCCCCAGGCTAGCACTCTGAGGCAAAGGGGGTGGGATGCAGTGCATGTATCTCTTGATGATACTGAGCTTTTCAATCTCCCACTCTCTGCTTCTTCATACCGTCTACAAACCTGACAGGTGATGGAGCCAGCAGGGGGCTGATAACACAGCCCATCAACAATACAAAAGCCTCTCTCATTAGTTCAAGCTCTTCCTAAACAGCTTTTTCCAAGGGAGGAACAGAGGGAGATTACCAGCTGATCTGTTGATTGGCTCCAAAAAGCCCCAAGCAGACACTGTTCTGTCTGCCTGTCCCAGTGAAATTGGAGACACACAGACACAGACACCTCTCAGCATTAGCTAGCATACCATGACTACAGTCTGTGGGTTTGGGATCCCTGCTATGGGATATGGGAGGGAGGTAGAGGAGGATCCACGCTTGAGCAGCAAGGAAGGGGTGGAGCAGAGGGAAGCAAGCCAGACCCTGCTGTGCCTGCAGTCCGCTGGAGCTCTGGCTAGGGAGCAGAGAGGAGGGGCTAGCCCTCTTCTCTGGAGCAGACAGCATCGCCCAGAGCTGCAAAACATCTGGGATGCTGGGGGACTCTGATTTAACTTAAAACAGGAAGGGGTCTGGGACAGACATTGTATAAACCAGTTTAACCCAAATAAGGAAAGTCTGATACTACATTCAACCAGGTTATCTGAAACCAGGTTCAGCCATTAAGAAACTGATTTATGTGCACTGAACTGATGCTCTGTTACAAGTTTAAACCAGTTTCTGATCACTTAAACTGCTTTATGTGTAATTTCTGTCCCTAGCCCGTGTCCATAACTGGATCCTTGAAACTGAGAAAGCTGCTTCCTGGCTCAAAGCACAGGGCTTTGCTGAGCCTGGCTGGGTTTGGAGGCTGTCTGGGACAGGACATCACTTTGTCTACTCTCTGGGGGCAGGGAGGTAGGGGAACAGGTTTGGGTCTGGCCAGGAAAGGTGTCCCCATCAGTTGGCAGTGGGGGAAGGGAAAAGCTGTGGCTCTGGTCCCTGGACTGCTCCAGTGAACAGGCACAGGATGAAGAACCCAGTCTAGCCCCCAGACTTGCTCCTAGGGGCTGGGGGGTGGCAGGGGCTGGGGAGCAGGCACTGATTGCTTGCTGGGATGGGCCAGGGGGTGCAAATGTGCAGACAATCCAGGGATTAAGAACTCCAGAAGCCACCCAAAATTACCATGTAATAAGGCCTAGTGTTTCTTATTTGCTGGACAAGAAAGGTGAAGCTCCACTAACAAAGGAATTGAATAACTTTGTTGACACATCAACAAAGGTAGAATTGTCCAGGAGGCTCCAGGAAAGCTGAATAAGATGAGCATGACAATGGGCAGAACAGGTGGGGCCACGTGTCAGCTCAGGGCTAACCAGAGAGAGAAATCAGAAGAGGAACTTCAGGACTCAGGAGCACAACACACTGGAAAGGGAACAGCTGCAAAAAAGTGGGTAGTTCAGGGTTGTGTGGGCTGAACTGGGGACAGAAAGACTTTAATCCTTTGGAGGGGGCAGAACATCTCTGGTTAGGTGACCTTTGCTTCAATAAAAGCCTTTATTCAGTGCATTATTTGAAACTGAGAAGTTTGGGTTGTACTTGTTCTCCCCAAGAAGAGATAAAGTCTCTTTCTCAAGAGAAGAACCCAAAGAAAGCTAACTCCTTGAATCAGGGCCACAGAAAACCAGAAATGGTGAGGAACTGATAGGTCAGAGTTTCAGAGTGAAAGGAAGCCAGAGCTCCCCCTTTGCCAGAAGCTACACTTGGGCAGGCCTCCGGGGAGCACTCCCAGAGACTAGACAAGGCTGTGGTGGTCCTGAGCAAGACCCTATTGTGAAGTGGGAGGTGGGCAGCAAAGAAGCTTGGTGGCAGATGTTTGAGGAGGAAGATGTACTGCCCAAGGTCCCAAGTCTTGTTTTGAAAAGTAAGCTGCACGGTATTCATGCAGATAACTCAACTTTTTTAGAGACTTCATCCAAGAATTAATTTCATAAAGCAGCAGCTGTATCAGTTTGTTGAGTTCTCAATGATTAGTAGATAACTTGGCACTTTTCTAATTGGCTATCAGTCTTTCAAAAGTATCCTTTCAAACTTTATGCTCTGTTAACATGTCTGTAATAGAAAAACACCTGGAAGAAAAATAAAATAATACTAGAAAATGTATGGTATAAAAATATTGATAAATGAAAGAAAAAAAAATGATACCACCTACATGTATTAATTGATGTATGCTTGCAAAATACCAATGACTTGTTAACACTTTCAAAATAAAACTTTATCTTGAGCTAGGATGTATACCTTTAACAGTTTAACAGATGGCATTCCATGAAGCATCATCTACTAATCAATTTTCTTAATACTGCAAATTTACTCTTTATCCCATTTAGCTGATCTTCAGATATTTTTTTCTTTGGGACCAGTACATTATCTTTGGGCATCCAAACACTGGATAAATCTGAAATTTCCAGTGTTTGTTCAATTCAGTCTACTAAAACATTCATTAATTTATCAGAAACAACATCACTGTAAATTTAAAATTAAGTTATGCTGGTTTATAGTAATGGAAGACTTGGCCAATGATGCATTCTTGCTCCTCCAAACCTAGGTAAAGATGGCAACATTTACAATAATTCATTTTGCTGATGTTGGCAAGACACAAAGGTTGGATTCTCCCTTGGAATGAATGGGCATAATCCCATTATTACCACCTGATCTGCATCAACCTGTGATGCTGCTAAGGTTGTTGATACATTGTACATTACAGAAAGCAGGTAAAATAGGGTAAAAGGGAATAAAAGTGGCAATTTATTTTGTGAGAGAAAAGAGTTAATATGAAGTTATCCTGAAAATAAAACTTTCCTGGAGATAAGGAGATACTCCAAAATTGTTTTACATTTTGTTCCACAATACGTAGAAGCTCAGGCCACTTTCACCTTCAGTTAAATAAAGTGAAGTATTACACACAGTCATCCAAGTGTATGTATTACCAGCTACCTTAGGGTAGAGGGTCATTCAGATTTGGAATTTCTGTACAGAATCCAGGTTATCTGCTTAACAGAAATTTACTGTATTAACCAGGGAAAATGCTAACATACATATTTAGCTGCTTGTCTGTGCACTGTGTAACAGGAGACAATTTGTAACCATTTTCACACTCTATTTTTAGAAACTTTCTTCCCTTAATTTACCATCTGTGATGATTTTTAATTTTTCTTCCCTTGGTAAACATTTCTGAGAAATAATTAAAGCAGTAAAAACTTGAGAAAATCTGCTTGGCAAACAGGTTCATCTTCTTCTCTTCTATGGCAGAGGAGTGAATCAAGATCAAGCAAACTTCATTACAATAAATGTAAAAGTAAACAGGGAAAAGAAAAGCATCTGAACTAACTGAAACAGGACCTGTTTGATATCAGTTGAGGAAAAAAACGTAGACAGCAGGGGCAACCTCCAGGTTTATGGATATTACAGTAAAGACAAAGTGGAAGTTGAAGGGAAAGCTGGCCTGTGGTCAGCAACCAAATGACATCAGGGAGCTCTGGCTTGATACCTGCTCTGAGACCAGACCTACTTTAAGTCATTTAGGCACTTAAATAGATGTTTGTAGTTACTGTACTAGGTTTCTGCATAGATGAAGCCATGGTGATGACTCTCAGCACTGCCAGGGGCCCTGCCCCAGTGGTGCCGCCCTTCCAGGGCTCCTCTGAGGCTTCCACTCAGATGGAGCCCTTGGTGGGCCTTGCAACCACCTGCCCCCCAAGCTGTGGGGGTGGCTGGGTGGGATCCTGGGGGGCGGGACTGAGGTCTGGTGACTCCCCCGCCTGCCCCTCTTGTGAGCATCTTCAGGCTCTGGAGGGGCAGGTGGCAGAGCTTCAGGCTGAGGTGAGAATGCTGCGGGGGATCCAGGTGGTGGAGGATGAAATTGATCCGTATTTCCATTCTCTGCAGGGACAGGAATCCACTGGAGAGACCCCGCGTGCACAACGCCCAACTAATTGGCGGCAGCAGGTTCCTGTCAAGGCCAGGGCAGCTCGTACAACTGCTGTGCCTGCTCCCCAGACACCCCTCAGGAACAGCTATGTGGCCCTGGCCCCCCTGGAGGAAGAGACAGAAGAACAGGTCCCCAGAGAAATTGTAGCCGCTCAACCTACATCACCAGCTCAAAAGAGGCACACCCCGAGAAGAAGGAGATGTAAAGTCCTGGTCATTGGGGACTCCATCCTGAGGGGAACCAATGGTCCAATCTGTCGCTCGGAGCCCTGGTCACAGCAAGTCTGCTGCATGCCCGAAGCAAGGATTCACAACATCACAGAGACCACCCCTAAAATCATCAACCCCTCTGACTACTACCCACTGGCTGTGGTCCATGCCGGTACAAATGATGCATCCAAGGGCAAGCCAGATAACATCATGGAGGACTACAAGGTCTTGGGACACCAACTGAAGAAGACGGAAGCCCAGATGGTATTTTCCTCCATTCTCTTGGTAAGTGGATGGGGTAGGCGTCATAAGCCTTGCATTGACGTGGTTAACCGGAGGCTTCGGAGCTGGTACCATGAGGCAGGCTTTGGGTGTTTTTGACAATGACCCATGTTTTTGTATGGAGGGCATGCTGGGGTGGGATGGGGTTCACCTCTCCCCTAAGGGCAGACGTATTTTTTCCTCTAGGTTGTCTGATCTTGTACGGCAGGCTTTAAACTAGCTTCACCAGGGGAAGGGGCCACTTCGAGTGGAGAGGATGCTTCATGCAGGGTGACAAGAGGAAGAGAAGCTCAGGTAAGCATCAACGCCCTAGGAGTAGGGGGTCACAACTGTCCTGGGAGTGGGAGGGAGGAACGTGCACCCTCAGGAGGCCTCAAGTGCCTCTACACTAATGCTCATAGTATGGGGAGTAAGCAGGAGGAACTGTGCCTCCTGATTGCAAGTAAGAACCCAGACTTAGTAGGGCTCACAGAAACCTGGTGGGATCCTACCTATGACTGGGCGGTGGGCATTCAGGGATACACCCTATATAGAAGAGACAGGACAGAGAGGAAAGGTGGAGGCATTGCACTCTATGTCAAAAAGCACCTCACATCATCAAGGATTAGCTTCGGGTTAAAGGAGGGTCAGGCAGAGACACTATGGATCAAACTACAAGAGGGGTGCGGCGAAAGGGACCTTATGGTGGGTGTCTATTACAGACCACCCAACCATGGGGAAGACATGGTCCAGGACATTTCCAGTCAGCTTATGGAGGTGATTAGGTCAAGGGATGTTATTGTCATGGGTGACCTAAACTACCCAGACATTTGCTGGGAGGAGCAAACAGCCAGGTCTCACCACTCGCGTAGGCTTCTGGCTGTATTAAAGGACCTTCACCTTATCCAGGAAGTTCACAGCCCCACTAGAGGTAACACCTTGCTGAACCTGGTCCTGGCCACGGGGATGACCTGGTGAGGGGACTGCAGGTCCTTGACCACCTAGGCAATAGTGATCATCACCTCCTGCATTTCACTATCCAACGCAGGGTGTTAAGGGCTTACACCAAGGCTAAAGCCCTTGACTTCAGAAGCGCCAACTTCAATGAGCTTAGGAGGGGGAGCTGGGGAGACACTGAGGGCCCAGAAGGTAGAGGAGATTGGAGTCCATTTGGGATGGTCATACCTTAAGGGAATGATCCTCCAGTCCCTGAGAGAAGCAAGGGGGGTAAGAGGTCTCAGAAACCCCTTGGCTCAGCAAGGGCATTCAGCAATGCCTGAGGACTAAAAGGGGGGCATACAACCAGTGGAAGGGCCCGTGAGGGTAGGAGTGCTATTAGGAAGGCCAAAGCAGAGATGGGATTCAGGCTAGCATCCACGATTAAGGACAACAAAAAGTCCTTTTTCAAGTACATTGGGAGCAAGAAGAGGGCATCAGGCAATGTAGGGCCCCTGCAAGATGCAAACGGTAATCTTGTGGCTACGCCAGATGAGAAAGCTGATATTTTTAACAGTTTCTTTGCCTCTGTTTTCTTGAACAGGGACCGGAACATCCCATCTACCAGAGGTAGAAACAATCTTGGGGATAGCTCTATCAGGCCTTCAATGAGCGCATATGTAGTTCAGGATCTTTTGGAAGGGTTGGATATTTTTAAATCTGCAGGTCCAGATGCCCTCCACCCAAGGGTGTTGAGGGAGCTGGCAGGGGTCATCATGGAGCCCTTGGCCCAGCTGTATGAGCATTCGTGGTCATCTGGCCAAGTGCCGGGGGACTGGAAACTGGCTAATGTGGTCCCAATTTTCAAGAAAAGGAGGAAGGAGGACCCAAGTAACTATAGGCCTGTAAGCCTCACCTTGGTGCTCGGGAAGATCTTGGAGAGAATCATCAAGGAGCACATCTGTGGGGGGCCAGCAGGGGAGATCATGCTCAGGGGCAATCACCATGGGTTCATCAAAGGCACGTCCTGCGTGACCAACCTGATTGCCTTTTATGACCAAGTAACTAAATCCTTGGAGGACGGTGTCGCCATGGACGTAGTCTTTCTAGACTTTAGGAAGGCCTTTGAAACTGTCTCTCACCCCATCCTCATCAATAAATTAAGTAACTGTGGCATTGATGCCTACACAGTTGGATGGGTAAAAAATTGGGGCTGATGGGGCACACCTAGAGAGTAGTGGTGGACGGGTTGTACTCAACCTGGCAAGATGTGAGCAGTGGGCTCGGTCCTTGGGCCTGCACTGTTTAACATCTTCATCAGTGACTTGGACGAGGGGGTGGAAAGCACGCTGTCCAAGTTTGCTGATGACACTAAGATGTGGGGCAAGGTGGACACACTTGAAGGGAGAGAGAGGCTGCAACTAGATTTAGACAGACTACAAAAGTGGGCAGATGAGAATAGGATGGGGTTCAAGGTAGACAAATGCACGGTGCTGCACCTTGGGAGAAGGAATCCACAGCAAACATACAGGCTGGGGAGTTCCCCTCTTGAAAGCACTGAGGTAGAATGGGATCTTGGAGTCATTATTGACTCCAAGATGAACATGAGCCGCCAATGCCAGACCGCAGCCAGCAAAGCCAGCCATACCTTGTCATGCATCCAAAGATGCATCTCAAGCAGGTCCAGAGAGGTGATACTCCCCCTTCTATGTGACTTTGGTCAGGCTGCAATTGGAGTACTGCATCCAGTACTGGGCGCCACACTTCAAAAGGGATATGGCCAGCCTGGACAGGGTTCAAAGGAAAGCTACCCGCTTGGTGAGAAGGCAGCAGAACAGGCCCTATGAGGAGAGACTGAGGGACCTGAATGTGTTCAGCCTCAGCCAGAGAAGGCTGAGGGGGGACCTGGTGGCTGCCTACAAACTTATCAACAGCAAATAGGTAGAGCCCTTTTCTCCCCAGCAGCACCTGGAGTGATGAGGAACAATAAGCTGATGGAGAATAGGTTTAAGTTAGAGATCAGAAGGCAATATTTTACAGTTAGGGTTGCCAAAATTTGGAACTAATTTCCCAGGGAAGTTGTCCTCGCCCCTACCTTGGGCAAATTCAAGAGGGGGTTGGATGATCACCTGTCTGGGGTCTTTTGGACCCAGCATTCATTCCTGCATGTGGCAGGGGGTCAGGCTAGATGATCTGTTCAGGTCCCTCCTGACCCTAGCAACTATGAAACTATGATATGACCTACAGGAACACAATAGTTGCAGGATGGGAGGCTTAGTCATTCTGCCTTATTTCCTCATGTATAAAATGTGGTAATGCTGCCTCTGTCACTTAGATCATATTGTCCTCAGGTCCAAAGCTGTCTTTCTCTCTCTTTCTGTTCAACACCTGGCAAACCTGGTTCCAGTTTATTTAGTGCTTCTAGGTATTACTTTTATGCATATAAATAATAGTGGTCATGAGACTTCCCTCAAAGTCTTTTATTCTAACTATTGGTAGTTGAAACAGCAATTCATTTATGTTTTTCCTTTAAAAAAAAAAAAAATCAGTAAAAAAAAAAAAATCAGTACAGCCCCTTCAGTGCTGAGAACAGAGCTATTTGACATGTGGAGCACCATGCAACATGTCCATACCTCTTTCAGTTTGGGATGAATCCCAAACTGGGATACCTCTTTCAGCATTCTGATATGATCAAATCCAGAGGAAAAGTGGCATGTTAAAACTACTCCCTATATTTTCCTTATTTAAGTGAAGTTTTATACTTAGAAGGGATGCGATTTTTACTTTCTCTATAATATAAAAAGAAAAAACCACCACCAAAAGCAGGCAAGTCCAGAGCCATTATCAGTCAAGAACTTACAAAGGATCTGTTTAACTGAGGACATTAGACACTTGCAAGGCAGGAAAGTTTCTTGATCTTGCTAGTTCTTAGGTATTGATACTTCAGAGACCTCTGAATGGGCAAATTGCAGCGTTCATACAGGAATAGCCTCATTCATGTCAATGTGGCCCCTTCTGGCCAATCCTCACTCAGCCTATTGAAGGATTGGAGTTTGAACCACTATAAAAGAGATGGGTCCTTACAAAACTACACATTTTCTCAGAAGCTCTAGAGCTTCATTTCAAAATCTGTTTAGGCACTGAAGTAGGTCTCCAGAGAAATTTTATAGAAATGTTACATATAGGCCTAGTGTAGATATTTGTGTGGGTTAGGGGGAGGTTAGCTCACATTAAAAATGGCCACCCAATCTAACTTCTTTTGCCCCAGTGCAGCCTTACACTTAGCCCCAGTCTCAGTGATTGGAAATCAATCTAAATCTGTAACCGTATGGAAGTTCCGTGCACACAGACTAGTCTAAACATGATGGAACCTGGTCTGAGATAGACTTAAACTTAATTGATCTAGGTTACATCAGTGAATGAAACTTCAGTACAGTTACCTGCAACAGCCCTTGGGTTGGGAAAACCCAACCGCCTGCTGCCTGCCACCAGCCCCAGGACTGCACTTTTCCTACTGCCCTCCCCCTCCCACCTAGCACCAAGCAATTTTTAGCCCCTAGCTGTTTCCTGCCCCTCTCCCCCCAGCAACAGACCAGCCTGCCTCCACCTAAGCCTCCACCTTGCAAGCTGTTCTGGGTACTGCTGATTTTATTCGCATTTGCCAGTGCCTGGAGCCAAGAAAGGAAGCCCAGTGGGGGCAGGAGGAATGAGGAGGTAGTTTCACTGTGGGAAGCTAAAAATAGCCTCTGGTCCCCTCTGCGAGTTCCCTGCAGACCCCATGAGCCCTTCTGACTCCACCAAAACCTCCTGGACCCCAGTAACCCCCCAATGAGTGCACCTGCTTCCCCATCCACCATAGATTGTGCCTGCTCTCCACATTACTCCCACAGATCCTGCCTGCCCCACAATCTTTCCATAGATCCCACCTACCCATTCCATCCCCCTGTGGACTCTGTCTTCTCCACATCTCCCTGCAGATCCAACCTGCCCCCTATCCCCTTGATCACTCCTGCAGATCCTGCCTGCCCCCCCCGATCCTCCCATGGATCCTGCTTGCTCCTCCTGATCTCCTCATGGACCCCCAAACCCCTCCAGCCTTCTTGCTCCCCATCTCCACAACCCCCTTCCCCCACTAATCCCTCTCCCTCCTGACTTACCTTAGATCAGGTGACCTTTTTAATGTGATTTTACCTTCTCCTAACCCCATCCCCGAAATGTCTGCACTTAGGCATACAGTGTATCTATCATGTTCACTAGAAGTAGTAGTTGAGACACCCATCTCACTCAGATGAATTGTTCCATTGACTTAATTAGAACACTCAGTTGTGAAAGTGAATAGGATCTGGCTCCTACATTTCCTGCATAATCTTCTAATGCAGCGGTTCTGAACCTTTTTCAGTCGACATACCTCTTGGTCTCAGAGTGAGACTTCACATACCCCCTTTCAATGGGAAATTAATTTTTTTAGGTCCTTCAACCTGTGTTCGACAATGTATGAAATATATCTCATGTACCCCCGGATGAGGTTTCATGTACCCCCTGGGGGTACATGTTCCCCCAGTTCAGAACCGCTGCATGCCTCAGCATGCTCTGAGCAGTAAATGGTTAAGTATAGTTATTTCCAAATTATTTAAGAACAAAACAATACTTTAAAGTACTTAGGTCCTTATCCTGAAAATTTTAATGCACATAAGAACATAAGGATTGCCACTTAGTGGGTTGGACCTTATGTCCATATGTGTCACACAGTAGCAGAGAGTAGCTGCTGAAAGGGAGGGTCAAACTGGGTATGACAAGATTTTTTTCCATTCCAACATTTAAGGTACGGGAAGATCTAATTCAGAGGCTATATCCCTAGCTCCCATGCTCAATAGTTACATGCCTGATTTTATGTATATGAGTAGCATGACTGAGTTCACAGTGACAGCTCATGTGTATAAAATTACACACGTAAATGTTTGCAGTGGAGGGGCTTAAATTGGGAAATGTGTGTGTGTGAGAGACAGTAAGTGAGAAAGAGAGAGAGAGATACTGTATCACGCACACATTCCTTTACATTTACATACTGTTAGGTTGTTAAACCAGAGGTCAAAGAAGACATAATTCCTACCCACAAAACTCAAAAATAGCAAGAGGAATTCTCTTCAAACTTTAAAAAAAAAAAAAAAAAAGGCCTTCACACTGAAACTGAACATGAGCATTTTTAGTTCAAACAGTCAAATTTCAAAAACCTCCTCAGCAATTGAGAAAGAGGCCATTGAGATAGCCTCAGTGCTTTTTGGTGCCTTCTATAATTATAATGGCTCCTCTGCTTGTCTCTTTCTTGAATTATAAAGCTCTCTCATGAGCGGTTTGGGTGATACTGCAAACCACAAGCAAGCAGTTCTTGGAATTACTGTAAACATAAGCAGTATGCTATTTTTTCCCTAAAAAATTTGTAAATACTTTCCTATGTATAGAGAACATCTAAATTACATAGCTACATGAAAGACAAGACCTGCTAAGAGGAGTCATTCAGGCACATATAAGGAGTTGAAACATAGACATAGACACACACACACACAATATAATTACTATGTTACCTACATCTGTTCTAAAAGAAGTTTTTAGGGTGCTTCAGACTCCTCACACATGCTTTTTGCACATACACACATATGAAGGGATAAGATTTCAGTATCATAAAATGTTTCTCAACACTTCTGATCCCAGTTCTGATTTGGGTTCTGCCCATGCAGCATGAGTTACAACACTGGGACTTACAACATTTATTTAAAACTTGAATAGCATAGCATTGGTTCATTGGTACAGTATTAAGTTTCCCTAGAGAGAAGCATGTATGTCAACTGGAGAAAGTGTTTGTCTTTTACATATCTGGGACTATTTTCAGAGAGTCAGTGACACTGGGTTTTGTTCTCATCTATGGGAGCACTTGTGGAAAGTATCTGATAAAATGAAGTTAACGGAAGAGCCTGCTGCTG
>NW_017729007.1:13192455-13206556 GCF_001723915.1 Gavialis gangeticus | reverse complement strand
TATAGAGATAGAGATATAAAACCTTTACTACTAATGATCAAAAAATCATAAATACATAATTCTTCTGGCATTAAAACAGGCATGCCTCTGACCCTTCTTCTAAAAGAATTTACATATACATACTCCTTATGATCAAAATGTACTCTTCTTGGGTAACTTTTAAAACACAAACACCACAGTTCTCAATTTACATATAGGGCTAGGTCCTTACTAAGAATCTAGTCCAAAATAGGCTGTAAAATCAGAGGTTAAAACTGTGTGTTAAACCATGCTAATAACATATGTAACACTGAGAAATGCATCTTCATTTATCACTTTAACTTCTGCACTGTTTAGGAATACACCATTAAAGGCACCTTTCCCTTACAGATAGTGGAATTTTCCCCAGCCTCCTCCTAACATCATTGTTACAACACCAGTTTTAAAAACCTCACTTATTACATTTCTGTGACAAACCATCAAAATGCAGGGTGACATACAGACTTGATTTCATACCATTCTGCATTTCTCTATGTCCCCACATGGCCAGACAGGCAGGTGCAAGTGTCCTAGACAACATCTTTTAAACATCCCACAAAAAATATGGAGTTATTTGCTGAGGCCAACATTTTCAAAAGTCAGTGCCTAAAGCTATAAAAGCAAGCCAGCAAAAAGTTCTCAGTCATCCATGTCATTCAGTACTTGTGAAAGAATGTTAAACAGAGTTTTTTTACAATGTCTCAATTGCGAGATGATCCTAAAGTAGTGGTAATACTCCAATTACCATAGGAAAAAGACCATAAAATAAGCATTTGTGTATTCACTTCTGGAATTCTGCTGTGACCATACCTGATTTTCTAAGGTGAGACTATTATTTAGGTGGCTAATTCTAGGAATCTAAACTATTTTTGTCATTGAAAGTATAAATTGGGGATCTGGGCCCCAGGGAGCTCTCTCTTCTAATCTGAGTATGTCTTCGTAGGGTTACAGTTCTCTGGGGTTCTAATCTTGTTGCAAAAACTTACAACTCAAATAGCACAGGAAACATACCACTAATGCATAGTGCATTTATTTCTGTAGAAATGATTTTTTTTGCCTGTTTCATTTGTGCTTTTGCATGCCAAAGAGACAGAAATAAAACCGAAGAAAGAAATTATCAGGAGAACTATGGTTACAAGTGAAAGCCAAAACATTTTTGTGTGAGTTCAGACCCAAGTGGGATTTGTAAGGGCCCAAGAGACAGGATGTCACATCAGTTAAACTATTATTTCAGTCGGCTGTAGTTTCAGTTTAGGTAGTATCAATATGGTGTCTATTGATCTCTGGATTTTCTGCCCAGTGACAAAGTACATCTTTATTTTTTTCTATATTTGTAATCATATTGCAGTTAGTTAAGGTAAAAGGCAGGAGAAAGCAGGTAAATGCTGCCAATAGGAAGATGTAAAACAAAGGCGCTTAGTTTTGCAGCTCCCTATTGGCAAAGAGTCAAAGCCTCTTTTTCAGTTATTTCAATGAGCAGTTTCCAAAAAGAATGTGTTGGGATAAGGTTTCAGAAAGCTGCGTGCCTGACATCCTTTCTGACTACACGTATCCCTAATTATCTACAATTCAGGAATATGCATGCAACTACAGGTGAATGTTTGGATACTAATGGGGACTACAAATGGAAAAGCAGACATCTAAAAATACCCTCTTCATTTGGAATATTGCAGCTAAACATGGAATCAATAAAATGAAGAAGCAAAAGATAATATTTCAACAAAGAAAAACTGTTTGTGTACTTACTTAAAACATTTGTATCATCATATTTAGAGAATAGAGGCATGTGTGCATGACATTTTAAGATGGGCTAAATGCTTTGCACCACTTTAATGGTGTCGGTGTTTGCATGCCTCGGTGGTGTATTGTGCATTAATTCCAGCCACTGTAATTCATAGATTCATAGACATTAGGGCTGGAAGGGACCTTGAAGATCATCAATTCCATTTTCCTGCCCCATTTCCCTGCCCCTAGTGTCAAAGGATCCCAGCGAGATAAACACCCAAACATTTCTTGAAAGAGTCCAGAGTAGGTGCCTGCACCACTTCTGGAGGGAGCCTATTCCAGGCCTTGGGGGCTCAGACAGTAAAGAAGTTTTTCCTTATGCCCAGCCTAAAATGGTCACAGAGGAGTTTATGACCATTGGTCCTTGTTATCCCTTGGGGTGCTCTGGTGAACAGATGTTCCCCCAGATCCTGATGCACACCCCTTATGTACTTATAGGCATCTACCAGGTCCCCCCTGAGCCTGTGCTTTTCCAAGCTAAAGAGTCCCATGGCTCTCAGCCTCTCATCATAAGGTCTATTCTCTTGCCCTCTGATCATGCATGTGGCTCTCCTCTGGACTCTTTCAAGCTTCTCGATATCCTTCTTGAATTGTGGAGCCCAGAACTGGATGCAGTACTCTAGCTGCGGCTTCACCAAGGCAGAGTACAGCAGGAGGATGATATCCTGGGACTTACTTGAGAAGCATCTATGGATGCAAGCCAGAGTTTTGTTTGCTTTACCAGCTGTGACATCACATTGGTGGCTCATGTTCATCCTGTGGTCAATCATGACCCCCAAGTCTCTTTCAGCCGTGGTGCTAACAAGAGTAGCACTGCCAAGTCTATAAGCATGCTGCGGGTTCCCCCCCGAGGTGGAGTACCTTGCATTTTTCGGTATTGAACGTCATCAGGTTTTTATCTGCCCACTTACTAAGCTTATCCAAGTCAGCCTGAATCATTAGCCTATCCTCAGGTGTGGACACTATGCCCCGAAGTTTAGAGTCATGGGCAAACTTGGCCAGTGCACTTCTGACACCAATGTCCATATCATTGATAAAAATGTTGAAGAGAACCGGTCCAAGGACAGAGCCTTGGGGGAACCACTGGTCATGAAGCATCGTAATGATTTGGATTCATCAACTACTACTCTCTGGGTCTGACCTCAGAGCAAATTTCCCAGCCATCAGACTGTGCTGTAACTGAGGCCACATTTGGCCAATTTTTGCATAAGGAGATCATGGGACACCAGATCAAAGGCTTTTTTAAAGGCCAGATATATGATGTCAATCTCTTCTCCCTTGTCCAGGTGATATGTCACCTGGTCATAGAAGAAGATGTGATTGGTCAAGCAAGACCTACCCATGACAAACCCGTATTGGCTGTCCCCAGGATGTTGCCATCCACCAGCTTATTAAGAAGGGTCTCTGATAATTTTCTCCAAAATTATAACAGGGATTGAGGTCAAGCTGATTGGCCTGTAACTCCTGAAATCTACTTTTTGCCCTTTCTTGAAGATGAGTACCTCACTGGCCTTCTTCCAGTGTTCAGGTACTTCACCTGAGCACCATGAATTATCAAATATTTTTGCCAGTAGTTGGGCTGTGACACCTGCCAGCTTCTTGAGTATTCTAGGGTGTAATCTGTCAGGACCAGCTGAGTTGAAGATGTCCAGTCTCTCAAGATGTTCCTTTACAAGGTCTGCGTGGATGCTGGGTATAGATATGCCCTCACCCTGGCCATCCCGCATCATGCTAGGCAGGGCAGTCCTTTTGGGCTGATGAAAGACCAACACAAAGTATCCAGGTTGGCTTTTTCCTGGGTGCTGGTTATCAGTTGTCCCATTTGGTTCAGCAGGGGTTCACTGTTATTCTTGCTTTTTTTTTCCAACTCCCTACATATCTGAAAAAGGACTTTTTCTTATCCTTGATATATGAAGCCAGATGGAGTTCAGTTGCAGCCTTGGCTTTCCTGGTCTGGTCCCTGCAGACACGGACCAGTGCTGAGTACTCCACTGTCACAGGCCAACTGGTCACTGTGAGTGTATCAATTTGGTTGCAGGCTGACTGGGCGCTGCAAATGTATCAGCCACTGGGCTGTTTGGTTCGGGATCGAGGAGGCGGAGTTGGGAGTGAAGCAAAGACAAGTTTCACTTATAACAGTAAAGATAAATTTTACTTATAACAGCAAAATAGCAACAAAAATATGTTTTAGCAGCAAAATATAGTTTACATTTATAACAATTAATAAAAAGGTTAAGCTAATAAACAGACAATATAACAATAAAAGTTAAAAATTGGCAGTGATAATAAAAACAGACAGACAAATTGACAAAGAGTTCCCACTTGGCTGGCAACTTATTGATAGTCCCTCAGTGCCAGGTACATGTCAAGTTGATCCAGCAAAGTTGGGCGTCCCCAATTGAGGCTGTCGGAGGAAGCACTGGGGAAGGTCCCCCCAGTCAGGATCTGACCCTTGCTCACACTGGGAGTCTGGAGTCTGGGCTTGGAACAGCCATGATCATTCTGTTCCGTCCTTCCTACTGGCCACCTGACATGCATTTTCCTTTATATCTTGTCCTATGCTAATCTGTTGGCTTTACAGCCACTCACAATCTTACCCTACAGCTGTTACCCTATGGGGTTTAAAGGTGTTAGAAATCATTATAATAGGTTACTGCCTAAACTTGGGTTTAGCCAATAAGCAAATTACATCACATTACTCTGGGGTCTGAGATTAGCATTTTTCCCCACCTAAGTTCAACCCACTTAGTTACTTCCTTTTGGAATTTTTTTAAATGTGTTAATTATACCTTGTGGTCAGGGTTGTCATTTTTAGCGACCTTTAAGCAAAAACTGTTAGGTCAGCTAAAGTTTGCAGTTTTGTTTTCTAGTTCTGCTTCTTGGGGCCCATGTTAGTCTTATGATTGGTACAGACAGTTAATTTTAACATTACAGTTATGCTTATGACAGACAGGATATGTCTGCAGGAAACAATCTTGCAAGCTTTGCTTTAGCTAATGTTAACTATATGCCATTGCTAGATGCTTTCAAGAAGCAAATCTTTTTGTTATAATTTGCTCATTAACCCCTTTGGTTCTGGCCATCACACTCCTCCTTGGTGGTTATTCCACCCTTCCATCCTTTATAAATCTCTCTTTTTAGGCATAGGAGGTCCTCAAGTTCCCTGCTAAGCCAAGGTGGTTACTGCGCCCTTTTGCTACCCTTCCTCCGTGATGGGATGGACAACCCTTGTGCTATCAGGATTGCTCCCTTGAGGAGCAACCACTCCTCTTGGACTCCTCTTCCTGTCAAGTCATGGTCCCTTAGGGCCTTGACAATAAGCCTCCTGAACTTGTCAAAGTCAGCTTTCCTAAAGTTGAGGACTTGTGCATTGCTGACTGACTTGCCAGCTTTGCAATGTAGCTTTGCCAGCTTTGTAAGTAAAGGTGATCAGCTTGTGGTCACTATCACCCAGCTTTCCACCGATTTTTAGGTCACTGATCAGATCATCCCCTTTGGCCAGTACCAGGTCCAGCAACGCTTTACCTTTTGTCAGTCCATAGACTTCTTGAGTCAGGTAGAGTCATCCATGCATGTGAGGAAGCTTTGTGACCGATTGGATTTGGCCAAGTGCTCCTCTCATGAGATGTCCAGGTAGTTAAAGTCTCCCGTGACCACCATTCACTGAGAGTGTGCAGCCTCAGCCAGTTCCCTGGCAAATTCCTGGTCTAGCTCTTGTTTCTTGTTAGGAGGTCTGTAGTAGACTCCTACCATGATGTCCCCTGTGCCACGTTCCCCATGTATTTTAACCCAGTAATCCTCCCTGGGTGCCAATGTCAATTTGCAGGGATGTGTAGCTTTCCTTGACATAGAGAGCTACACCCCCACCCCTTTTATCATCTGTACAATCTCTCCTGTACAGGGTATAGCCATCTATACCTGTGGCTCAGTCATAGGTGGAGTCCCACCAAGTCTCCATTATCCCTATGAGATTGTAGTCTTTCTTGCTTAGCAGTTCCTCCTATTTGTTCCCCAAGCTGCTGGCACGGGTGTACAGACATGTAACTGTCCCATTGGAAGCCCTAGGCTTCCTTGCACTCCCAGGCAGACACTGTTCCAGGGCTCGGGTAGGTGTAGATTCTCTTGGGTGCCCTAACCTGCAGGTTAAGCCTAGTGGGCTTGTACAGGCAGTTATCCACCCATCCCCTAGTGGGCTTAGTTTAAAGCCCAGTCCAGCAGGTCAGCAAGTCTGGCTGAGAAAAGCCTCCTCCCCAGCAGAGTGATGTGGAGGCTGTCTCTTCCCAGAAGACTACTGTCTCACTCACCAAAGAGCAGACTGTGATCAAGGAAGCCGAAGCCCTCACAATGTCACCAGTGCCACAGTCTCTGCTTGACTACCTCAATCCTCCTCTCCCTCCTCAGCCCATAGGCTGAAACTGGGAGGATCGAGAAAAATACTACCCATGCCCCCAACCCTTTAAGCCCTGCTCCCAAAGCCCTGTAGCACCTCATGACCTGGCTGAGATTGCTCCGAGTCATGTCATTCATGCCTACATGGATAAGGAGCATAGGGTAGTGGTCAGTGGGCTAGATGAGTTTTGGGATCCTCTCAGGTACATCCTGGATATAGGCTCCTTGGAAGCAGCAGACCTCCTGGGCTAAGGGGTCAGGGTGGCAGATTGTAATTTCAGTCCCCCTCAGGCAGGAGTCTCCCACAATGACCACTCTGCAAGTGGCCTTAGGGAGAGCAGGGGTGGTAGCTGAGGATAAGCCTGCATTGCCTGCAGGAGCTGGCAACTTGCCAGGCTCTACTGGGGCTGCAAGAGGTTAATACCTGTTGCAAAGCTCCAAAGGGGTGGAGACCTTAGTACAGCGAGCCCTGGGGCTACTGACCACCTTGGTCCAACCCCCTGGCTGGACAGCATGGGAGATCCCCGAGTCCTCCCTTGTCCTGGAAGGTTACCTTGGTTTACCCTCCACCTCCAGTGGGTGAAGGGCCTAGCAGTGGGAGTCTATCTCTTGCTCATCATCCCTGATGGCATGTAGTCTCTGGACTGCATCCTGGAACTCCTCTATCTGGCACCTAGAGACTCCAAAGTAGAGCAAACCTTGCAAGAGGAAGTGGCCATGCTCCCCATCCTATGTGCCTGGAAACATGCCAGGCAGCCCCTGCAGCTGAGAGCCAGAGGCTCCATCTGTGTGAAGCCTGGAACCATGGGTTCCATCTGGGTGGAGGCCTCTGAGGTGCCAGAGAGGGAGGCTGCAGACTCCTAGGGGCCCCTTGGGGTTTGGCATGTGCATCCACATTGTGTCACAGTAGTTCAATTACTGATGGGACTGCCTTCCCTAGGGTTCACAGGCAGGGGCTGTGGGCCCTCCCACTCACCCTCCTGCACGAACTACCATGCTAACTCCCATGCCAGGCAGACAAGTGAGCCTGTTTGCATGTCCTGTTCAGTTGCATGGCTTCCTGGGGGCTGGGTGAAGTAGGAGCTGTGGGGGGCATGTCCCTCCTTGGCTCCAACTCAACTGCCCTGCAGCTGACTGGGTTGGGAGTCCCTCGCTCCCTGCTGCAGGCCCCACCTACCTCCGGATGCACTGGAGGTCTGGGTTGAGGTCCCACTGGTGGATCCTGGGGATCCCTAGGCTCAACAGCGGTTTGACAGGCTTCTGCCCATGAGTCTCTCGCTGGAGCCAGGGGGTAGTGTGCCTTACATGACTTTGGGCACAGCAAACTAAAATTCCTTCAAGGAGTTTTACTTTGCTGCCCCTACAACTGCACCCAGCAGTGTATCTGGCAGGTTGGGGTTGGAATGGCCCCCTCCCCTCCCCCAAGGCTTTGCAATGGGATGCACAGCCATGTACCTGGGGGTTCATGAGAAGGGAAGAACAGGACACCAAGGACACCTGTTTTTCAACAGCAGCAGCAAGAGCCTGGACTGCTGAGGCTTCTGTCTATGTGAAGAGAGTCCCATCAGGAATGACTGTTCCCCACCCTTCCTACTCTCCAGTTTTCAGCATAATCCCCTCCTTACCTCACCTGGGTCCCAGGTGCTGAAAGGGTTCCCTATATACCTCTGCATCTAGAAATTTGTTCTGCTTTCTAGTGGACCCATTCCAAGTTGTTTACATCTTACTTGAAATGCAGTGCCCAAAAGTGGGCACAGTACTCGGGGTGAGGCCATATTTTCTCACATACAACAGGTTGCAAAATAAGATAAGCAACTTGTTTCTAAAACACAGAATAAAAAACAAAAACAAATCTTTCCTTGAATATTGTAATAAATATGGTATTTTTCCAGGGAAAACAGGCAGCTGCAATAGCAGGAAAGCAAAACACTGTGGGTGCTCTGTTAACCCCTAACTGCAGATGCCACAGATCTAGCCAGCACCTTCTGCCAGGTCAGCTGAGAGTCAGAACCTAGCCAGCAGCATCTGCTGACACCCAAGCTCATCTCCACTATATTTCTCAATGAAATCCAACTCACATGCACCTAGGAAAGTCAGTAACAGATTGAGCAGCTTAAGCCTTTGCTGAGGGAAAGAGAAAGTGTCCACAGCCAGGAGCTATGGAGCCCTCTGTGATCACTGTGAGTATGCCATGTATGTAGCATCACTCTGCTGGCAGAGGCTCAAGCTACAGAAATAACTCTTACCATATTTCCTCACCTAAAATGTGCTGTTTGCAAGAAAATACAGTATATCACAGCCATTGCTCCCTCCTCATTCTCAAAGCCAATCATGTTGTTATAGAAGAAAATCAAATTGTCAAACATGACTTGCATTGATGAATCCATATTGGTTGTTCCTAATGACATGATCCTCAGTGGGTGCATCTACATAGGAGGCAGCCCCTGCACTGTAGCACCCTCATGCCCCAGCCAGCCCCATCACTGTCTACACTGCTATATGATACTTGTGTTGGACAGTACTATACTTGCATCTCGAGTAGAGCCAAGGAGGTGATCCTCCCCCTCTATGCGACGCTGGTCAGGCCACAGCTGGAGTATTGTGTCCAGTTCTGTGCGCCCCATTTCAAGAGGGATGTGGACAATATGGAGAGGGTCCAGAGGAGGGCCACCCGCATGATCCAGGGACAACAGGGCAGACCCTACAGTGAGAGACTGCGGGACCTGAACCTATTCAGCCTCCACAAGAGAAGGCTGAGGGGGGACCTGGTGACCGTCTATAGACTCACTAGGGGGGACCAGAAGGGTTTGGGGGAGACGCTGTTTCCCCTAGCGCCCGCTGGCATAACAAGGAGTAATGGGCACAAGTTGATGGAGAGGAGGTATAGATTGGACATCCGCAAAAACTACTTCACAGTTAGGGCGGCTAGGAGCTGGAACCAACTTCCAAGGGAAGTGGTGCTGGCCCCTACCCTGGGGGTCTTTAAGAAGAGGCTGGATGCCTACCTGGCTGGACTCGTTTGAGTCCCATTTCTCTTTTTGGGGTTTTTTGTTGTTCTCCCGCCCTGGCGGGGGGTCGGGCTAGAAGATCTACTAGGTCCCTTCCGACCCTTAATCTATGAATCTATGAATCTATGAATCCCACAGCAGAGTTAATTAGTTTACTGAGGCCTAATAGCACCATGCATGTAAACAGTAAAGCTTTATTGCGGAGTTAATTAGTCAGCTCTGCAGTAAAGTATCTTGTGTAGATGCTCCCTAGATGCTTAGAAACAGATTATGTGGTGATGAGATGTTTCATGATTTTCCCAGCATTGTGGCCAGACTAGTCTGTAAATCCCCAGATCACCCTTCTTCCTTTTTCTTAAACATGGGTACTATATTTGCCCTTTTCCAGTCATCCAGAAACTCACCTGAGTTCCATCAATTCTCAAAGAGCTAAAGGCTCTGAAATTACCTCAGCCAATTCTTGAATACTCTAGGATGAATCATATCTGGTCCTGCTGACTTGAAAACACACAGCTTCTCTAAGTAATCTGTAACCTATTCTTTCTCTACTCTAAAAAGTAGTGAACAACATTTTTTATGAAATATAAGAACATGACTGATAATAGGAGCATATAGGCATACCCGTGTGTAGATGCTTAATAATATTTTTCTGCATATTTTCATCTTGCCCATCAAAACAATCAAACTGAGATCAAGTTTTCATTCCATGTCAATTTTTTTTAAAGCCAGTGTCAAACTCATTCATGTTCCTTGCTAAAGCATAATGCCAAGTTATTGCTTATATTAATTTTATAGTTCCAAAGTATGCAGGTGTTTGATAAATTATTACTTGCATTGTGACAGTGATTGAAATTTCCAGGCATTTTCTGAACACCTGCAATGGCTCATTCCCAGTCACAAAGAGCGGAAGATCTATAAATATGCAAAACAGATTAAGCAATAGGGAGAAAGAATGCAATGATCAGGTTAATAATAAAGAGAAGCAGTTAGACATGTTAGTCTGAAGTCAGGCAGAAGGTAGTGTAGAGATGCACCTTATAGACTAACTAAATCAAGATGTATAAGCATTTAACCTGACGAAGTTTCATCATCATCCAATGAATGAACTCAGACTCATAAACATGTATGCATCTATAATAGGTTATAGACTAATCCATCATCTGATAAAGAGATCTTGGGTTTATGAAAGTTTATGAATCTCTGACTTAGTTTACAGGGTTCATTTCTACCTTGCCTTCAGGCTAATACTAGGCACACATCCTGTTAATTCTAGTGCTTCCCACCTACTTACAATTTGGCTTACAAATGTAACAGAGCTCTTGTTTGGGTTTTTTTATTGTAAGCAAACAATAGAAAAAGCTCCTTGTACTACATGTTCTTCAGCCTACATAGTTAATAAAAATGATGGAGGACAGAATGCAAAAGTAACTGAGTGTGCCATTAAATTAAGTATTCAGCACTGTCAGTTCCACAGGGTTTGGGAGGGTAGGTCTTTTGCTGGGGGGAGAGGGGAGGGAGAGGAGAAGTAGAGTTTGTTTATTATTTGGATACAGAGTTTGAAGGTATGGAAAAAGGGGTTGAAGCTTTCTTGCCTGACACCGTGTCGCAGAGCACTTAGGTGCCCTGTGCCTGAAAACAGAAATGGCTCAAGAGAGACCCCTAGCAGTGAGAAGGGGGAGGCGCAGCTGCCAGTCACCAGGGCAGCACAGGTGCTGGTTGCTGGGGCAACCAGCGAAACCTGCTGACAGGAACGGGCAGGGCTTACCCTTCTTAAGCCCAGGCAGGAGGGCAGTTCCCCTCTGGCAGCCAAGGAGGGGGGAGCTCGGCTAGTGCGGAGAGGGGGGCGAAGATTGACTGCGTGAGCATCCCCTGGTTTGCTGCCATGGGCTGGAGTATTTTCCCGGTAGGGATTGAATGTTGTTTGACCGGACGGTTCAGTTTTATGTTATAGCCCAGGGGCTTTGTGCTTTGTCTTTACTGTTTGACCAGAGGACCGGGTGAGGCTATTAGGGGTTGGAGGAGGCCTCATAGGGACTCCATGGTAGTGTGGGGGTCCTGGTGCCAGAGAGGGCGCAGCAACTTGGGGGTTCACTGGCCCCAGCCCCGAGCGAGAGGGGGCAGTGAGGAGCCCCAGCAAGGTAAAGGAGAGGGCCGAATTACAGCAAGGCCCAGGTCAAGATCCTGGCGGTACCATCTGCGAGGCTTGGGCTGCGGTGTAGGGGAGGAAAGGAGCGGCAGATAGCGCCCCCTGGCACCGGGACATATAAAGTGGGCAGCCTCCTGCTAATTACATCATTCAATCAATTAAGATCAAGGCGTGGCAGGTGAGTAAGCAGGTGGCTGGCCCATAACAGGAGGGTGGAGTCACCACTAGAACGACTCCAGCAGCGATACTCCTGTCACACACCGGTAAGGAAATCCTTTCCAATTGCCGGTTTCAGTGCCTGGGAGGAAGCTCTCTATGCCTGACAAAGGGTGACTGTGCCCGAAAGCTTTCTAAGGACTTTTTTCCAACTACTCAGTTGGTCTAATAGAAGATATCACATCTAACCAAAGAACCTTGCCTTTCTATACTTTGAATTTTTAGAGGAGAGTCAATGATGGTGTAGCCAATGGCCTTCAAAAAACAATAAGATACTGAAGCAGAGGAAGTTTTTAAACAAAGGAAGAATGCTTACTTTTAATGTCACTCCTAAAAAATCTACCCTGCAAAGAATGCCCATAACTGAGATGATATTTCCAGACTACTACTTGGGAAGGAGGAAGTTGATAGTAGTGGTAACCTCATAATTCCAAATATGGTTAGGTAAATAAATCAGACTCCCTCCTGTTTCCCAATTACCTGGGGGTAACTAATGTATATTATGTATCTTCTACCAAAATCTCAGTTAAAGCCACTCTGTATACCACCCATTGCCTCATTAGAATATGTCAGTGTTCTTTGTAGATTAGTTGTCCTTCTAACATCACTTTTGAAAACGTTCTTTTGCTGAGAAATGCTGAAACAGTTCAGCTAAAAAAGGCAGCTGGCAGGAATGCTCAGAAGACCTGGAAATTATTTGGCAGGCTATATGAAAGTACTTCATCGGTCACATTTGGCTCTAGACTGTGTGTCTGACATTGGCGATACAGGTCTAGACAAACTTATGAGCTTGCATTGCAAATCTTAAGTCATAATGTCTGTGCTCTTACATGGACATGTTACTAAATAAGACTAGTCTAAAACTCTACTTCTTAAATAAACCTTTATGTTTATGCAAGGAAATTATGGTTTTGGAATAAGTAAGACATGGCTCTTTGAAAACAACCAAATGATAGAACATTTACTTTCATAATATTATTTGAAATTTAAAAAATCAGACTGACTACCCATTTATAATACTTATATGATTTCATAATTGATATTGAAGACTCCAGGCCAAAGTACGGATTTTGCAAAATATCAAAAATAGGATAGACATGTACACACACATGCAGAATAAAGTCAATGTTAATGTGACCAGTATTTCCCTAATTAAGACACATAAATTTTTTTTCTATTAGAAATAATATGGATAAGAAGTTATGCACACAAAGATGGTCTAGGTGTCCTCTCTTGGAGGTTCACACTCTATAAGATAAACTGATGTCATTTATAGAAATACATCCAAAGTAACTCCATTGCTTTTAATGGTATTATATTGGGCTTATAACATATTTTCTTTTTTTTTTTTTAAACTGAAAGCCCTGAGAGTGTCAATCTTCTGCTACATTCTATTATTTAGAAGTTGCCAATGTATGACCTTATAAAATGACATATATTCTCCTGACTATATCCTTACATATCACATGTATCTTTATAATGTTTATTTTTATTCATATGTATTAAAGAACTACAAATGAATGCTCATTTGTCTTTAGAAAGCATCTGCAGACGTTCAAAATAGAACTGAAGAATTGAACTCAAAATTAACCTTTCAGTAATCGTCTTTTAATATGATTCTTTCTTTTAAGGCATTACAGCTATAATATTTTTAGCAAAAATCGGTACATTTTCAGACTGTAACAGGGCCTGGGGAGGAAGGGGGTCTCTCTGTCCCATTACAGGCAGTCCTACCACCACTGCCTGCTCAGAGACCACCCAGTCCTACTCATCTGCCTTGACTTGTTGGAAAAAGAATTAATGTGGGATGTATCTTACCCCTATTTGAAACAGAAGGGAAGAATCCTAAGGCAGGATCTTACTGCCTGGCAGAACTTTGTGTTGGATGGCTCCCTGGGGTTCACAGCCCGGCCATCACCTCACCAGCTTCCTTTTGCTCGTTCTCTCAGTTCGAATTCTTGGTCTGTCTTCCAGTTCAGTTGCCTCAGACTCAGGGCTACTCCCAGGTTGGTTACCACCCCTCTGGGTTTAGGGCCCAAGACCTTGGGGTGTGCAGCCACTGTATGCAATGCCTTGAGCCACCACAGCAGGCCTTTGAGTTATCATACCTTTAGCACTAACCTTTGTCAGGGGAATTAGATTAGGTAGGGTGCTAAGACACCTTGTCCTGCCACCTCCCATCTCTCCTTATAGCCACCTCCAGTCTACCAGGTGTCTGTTAAACAAAAACAGAAAAGAAAGGAATCCTCAACTTAAAGTTCTTCCCTAGCTTGGGATGATGGACCCACCTCATGGACCTGCTGTTTAACAAACCAATAATAATAGGAAAACTTCATCAAAACTTCCACCCCTTACAGGTGCTCTGTGCCTCATGGGGGTGATGTGGCCGTCTGCATGGTCAATGCCCTACTGACCTTTCCTCCTCTGCTGTGCAAGCTTTTATCTGTCTGGACCACTCCCCCTTTCTTGTCATGTGGCCCACTCAGTGGCACCTGATATTTGCTGGCTCAAAAGGTCCTGGTCTTAAGGGGGCCAGAGC
>NW_017729007.1:13163223-13187455 GCF_001723915.1 Gavialis gangeticus | reverse complement strand
CCTTACAGGTGCTCTGTGCCTCATGGGGGTGATGTGGCCGTCTGCATGGTCAATGCCCTACTGACCTTTCCTCCTCTGCTGTGCAAGCTTTTATCTGTCTGGACCACTCCCCCTTTCTTGTCATGTGGCCCACTCAGTGGCACCTGATATTTGCTGGCTCAAAAGGTCCTGGTCTTAAGGGGGCCAGGGCACACTTTCTGGTCTTTTCTCTTCCTTCTTCGTACTGGGACTTGACCCCCTGTTACACTGGTTAAATATGATTCAATTAACTCAAACCATATATAGCACTTAAAAATATATGCCATTTAGTCTATGGAAAAACATACATTGATGTAACAGCTTTCTTACTGGATATTATAACAACATTAATAAAGCCTCATAACATTGTCCAAAGCACTGCTGGGTACTCTTCATATTGTGTTACCATGCTCTGGGATTTTTTTATAATATTTTACAAACCTGACAAACATCTATAAAATCAAATATGCAGACATAATATTTTTTCCTTGGAAAACAAAAAGGAATTACTATAGTTGTTACAGTTGCTGTTATCTGTCTCACAGTGCTTTTGGCCTGCTTTGAGGAATGAAAACATGCCAGAATTACTCTACTGTGCGAGAAGACATTCTATTAATGGTAGTAGCAATTAATTACCAAGCTAGGTTAGATCATCAAACTGCAGTAGAATTCTACACAGATCTCTAAAGATTTCATAATGTTACATATCTTTAATATTGTTTCCATTATGTGAATACACTGTAAAAAAAAATCAAAGCAAATACATTAGTAGTTTATTAATCACTTGTACTGTTCAGGTTATGGAGAAATGTAACATTTGAAGTACTACTCTAAGGATCTTTAAAGCTCTCCAGAAAGAAAAAGTCCTCATGTACACAGCCAGCAAAGCATTTTTAAAAAGCACTGTTCTGCTTCAAAAATGATCCTGGGGAAAAAACCAGGAACAACTCTGAAGCACTTCATGTTACAACTGAACCCCCCAGCAAAGCTGGAGAGCTATAGAGTTGGTTGGTCTCAGGACACCTCACGGTGCTCTACTTACGATCCACCCACACAGAGGAGCCACCTCTGGGACTCGCACCAAATTCCACTACTCTAGAGTCACAGGACCTGACTGGCATGTTGTCTCATCTATGCATAGCTTGGCACAAAGGTGCACGGTATCCTTATTTTGCTGAAAGCCCATCCCCTTGGGAGACTATCACAGCATCCTGCACCCAGACTATGAGCACCAACATCCTGTGGTGCATCTATGAGGCAGTCAACCACCTGAAGGCAAAGAGAGGTAATAGAATCCTTGACATCTGCAGCAAAGACAACACCTAGTGCCCATTTCAGATAAGCCACCATAATCAGGCCATAAATGAGTTAATCATTTCTGAAATGACTGCTCGGGGCACAACCAATACCGCAGCAAAGCCAACATACTGAGGTGTGTCATATAAAAGTCCACAGTGCCTCTGGTCTGCAGCCTCCTACCTGCAAAGCTCTCTCACAGCATGGATTCAGGGCCATTTTGAAGTATTTCATCTGGGAAAGGCCTGTACATCTGCATAATGTTGAAGTACTTCATATTGGAGTGACATCAGAAGTGCTTCAAAGAACATCTATTCAAACCTCACAGAGATAAAAATGTACGAGAACCCTGTGATTGTTTTTGCTTCTCACCTAATTCCAGTTGATCCAGTAGATTCTGCATCAGCCTTTTACTTTACTGTTCAGTGAATGCTTGCTTATAGAATCCTAGAAAAACAGGGCCAGAAGGGACTTCAGGAGGTTATCCAGTCCAAATTCTTCTCCAGCCAGGATTATCCAAGTGACTAAACTATTTCATCCAAATATCTACTCTGTACTTAACTTCCAAGGATGGAAATTCCATAACCTCATTAAATATTCTTCTCTAGTGTTTAACCACTATCAGAGTTAGGAAATTCTTCTTAATATCCAACCTAAATTTTCCTTATTGAAATTTAAGACTATTACTTGTCCTGTCCTTTGTGGTATATCACTATCTACTTACAGCCACCCTTCACATATCTAATGAAAATTAAACAGTATACAAATACAAGCATAACCAATAATGCATTTAACTTTCTGTGATATTACCAAAGACAGAAATGTGTGAATTGCTTTTCTTTGGATGCAATTAGAAACAGGTCTAAATTAAATAAGAAGCTAGAAAATGCACTGTAGGAACGTGGGCCAAAAGTGGCCAGTAATGAACTACAGAAATTACATCTGGAAGTAATCCACAGCACTCAGTAGCTAAACCTAGGGATGGTTACATTGGTACAAACTCCTAGCGCAGGGAAAGGAAGTTGTCTTACAAAGCTAAGATAATTCTGCAAGTGCATCATGGCTTATTTGCCTAAACTTGGTGTTATAACTGTGCAGTAATGCCGGTCACTGAAATCAAGGCAATTTCTCAATACAGATGTAGCCCAGTATTGGATAGTTTTTTTGGTACAGTTTGCCAACAAGCCACTCAAGAACAATTATGACTTCACTGACCTGAGCAGGCATAAATGTACCTTCCATAATTACTTCCCCTCAAAAATTCACTGTGTTCTGAATATGGATATAATTATCATTTATATCTGACAAACAGTTTGGAATTGCCAATATGATTCTATTGTAATCAGCAGATTGTCTTCTATATGGGTGTGAACAAGCCTTCATGGGATTTGGTTCAGGTTTGGGTGATTTAGTATAAACCACCTACACCTGAGTCATAGAATCATAGAAAATTGGGATAAGAAGGAGCTCAGGAGGTCTCTAATCCAACCTTCTGCTCAAAGGAGAGCCACCCTCAACTAGATCATCCCAGGCAAGGCTGTGTCTAGATGGGTCTTAAAAGCTTCCAAGGATGGAGATTCCACAATGTCTCTTGATAGGCTATCCTAGAAAGCAATGGAACAGGCTTTCTACTGAGAGTTTTTCTTAATGTCTAACTTCAACTTCTCTTGCTGCAACTTCAGACCATTGCTCTTTGTTCTGTTATCTGCCACCACTGAGAATAGTCTAGTTCCATCCTCTTCGGAACCCCCCTTCAGACATTTGAAAGATTTTATTAAATCCTGCTCCATCTTCTGTTCTCCAGACTAAAGAAGCTGAGTTCTCCCAGCCTCTCCTCGGAAGTCATGTGCTTGATCCCCCTAACCATTTTGTTGACCTCCACTGGACTCTCCAATTTGTCCATATCCTTTCAGGGGGGGAGGGAACTGGACACAGTACTCCCAATCTCCAGATGTGTCCTCATGAATGTCGAACAGGGAAGAATAATTACTTCCATCAATTGATGGCAACACTCCTACCAATGCTGTGCAGTATGCAAGAATTCACCACTTGCTGTGAGGAGGTACAGGCAGCTGAAGTTAAGTAAACTAGGAGAGGCTGGGAGAGGAGGAGGGCTAGGGGTCTATGGGAGAGGGCTGGTGGCTCTGGATACGGCAGGAGTAGGAACAGCTTAGTCAGGATAGGGGAAGGGGTTGAAACAACACAGCCCTGGGGCTGTGGTGAGTGACTGGGCTTTCCCAGTCATAGGGCTGTGCTGAGAATGCATGCAGGCATTCACAAGGCCTTGTTAACCCTTGCTAGATTGGGTTAACCCCTTGCCAATCTAAGGTTAGTTCATCTCAGAAATGAACTAATTAAATGTAATGCTTGTATATACCCAATGACTAATAAATAATATTATTTTGAATAACGATGTCAACATGGCAGCATGTGTATAAAACAAAAACCCAAATGAAACCTCCAAAAGAGACATTATCCCATACCAAATGTCACTTGCTTTGTGTAATAAATTATTTAGAGAAAGGGTGTGAGAGAGTTCATCAATATCATATTTTATCCTCACATTCCTTTCTCCTTACAAATAAATTCTCACCAAACGTCTCCCCCCAAAAATTAAGCACTGATAGTGGGTCTGATTCTCCACTGCCTTATGTAGTCATTCAGACCTATGCAAACAGAGTTTAAAACTCTACTACATCCATATTCCATGCGTTTATGAAAACAGAAACTGCAGGATCCATCAGACCCATCTTACTCTTCTATGTGGAAAGAATCTAAGGACTTGCTTACAGAAGAAAGTTAGCGCAAAGCTGCTCTGTCCTGACTCCGTGTGTGAACACTGGCAGTGTGCATTAACAACACCTTACTGTGCAGTAGTTTAATCCATTTAGAAAACAAATGAAAATGTTCTCAAAATGTTCGTGTGGAATACTAAAACTAACTTCCCCACATAGACAAGTTCCTTTTCCTGTTTAACCCTTATTTTACCATCAAAATAACCAACACTATTCCAAATAACAAAGCATTAACCTGGTTCTAAGCATATTAATGCCAAACATATTTTACACACAGTAGGGTACTGCAGTAAACCTTGATGAAAGCATGTTTGAACTGTGTTCCCAAACAAGCTTAAATCTGCAGAGCTTTAGTGAGACTACAGTGCAGTTTAAAAGCATGATTTAATCCAATCACCATTTAAAAAGGAATCATAATTTAGTTATGCTGAGTGATACCATGCTGTAACATAATATGGTCTCCCAATAAGGTAAATATCATAAAGTACAAGTGACACATTCAGCTCTCAAATTTCTTTAATTTCCATGGGCCTTTGCATTATATCTCTCCTCTTGACCTTTTCAATGATTTGGGGAATTTACATCCAGTTCATGGATCTGGTTAAGATTATGAGATTGGGAGACTGCAAACTCTATTTTGTTTGTAATATTACTTTTGCCATTCTGCTGTGTTTCTATACTGTATTTGGACTAAAATACTAAGTGTGGTGCCACAAGTCTAAGAATTCAGGTTTCTTATGTTTTGGCTAGCATTCATTTTAATGGTGTAGCCTTTGGACGAAGATGGTTACCACCAAGAGCAAACCAGTTTGTCAAGTCTGAATTTTGGGGGGCTGGGGACTAAGAAATATATCACATGGTAGGGACTTAGGACACCTGAAAGGTAGATCATGAAGTCACCTGAAAAGAGAGCTTGAGGTAATAAAAGAAAGCTATCATCGGCCATTTTTTAGGGAAACTGACCTGGAGCAGAGATAAGACAGAACAAATGTCATAACTGAGAAGACAGATCTGCAGGATCCTGGCCTCCTCCAAGTACTGTCGTCTGAACTTTAAAGAGCTCAACAGACTGATGAGGAAACTGGGATAGGGAAATGCATATAGACATTTAGTATTTTTTTATCTTGCTTTGTGCATTTCTTGTGCTATTAGCAATTTGTTTCAGAATCTATGCCAGGCTTGTCTATGCTCTCTACAGCACCCAACACATGCCCCTGAAGAGTTGAACTATAGTGTGGAGTGCCCATGAGGGCAGAGTTCTGGGAAGGGTGTACCCACTGGTGAGTCAGAGTAGCCAGACTTAGTCCATGAGGCTTATGGCATCTAACCTGTGGACTCCCATTTCCAGGAAGGGGTAGCCAAAAGAAAACTGTGCCCAGGAAATGTGCCTGACTGGCCAAGCCAGGAGTACAGACACTTGCTTCAGATAATCAGCAGGGTAACAGAGTACAGGGCCATTGGACAGAGATGCCACACAGCAACCAAGTGAGTGTCCAGAAGAGGGAGTCTAAACAGGCCTAAAACGTCGTCTCTTTTTTTCTTATTTTGGCCTATCAATTTTCCTTCCAAATTTTGTGTTACCAGGAGAGGTTGGCATTGGCCTGGTGAGGCTTTTTTAAAAATTTCAATGCGAGTATTGTTTAGATCATTTTGGAAGCTTCTGAGATCATTTATTTTGCAATACTTGGTTGCCTTTCAAGGTTAATAAATTCCATCTAATAAGAGAGCGAGAGCTAAATTAGGCTTTTGAGCAAGCTTGCTGGCTTTTTCTGCTGTTCAGTTTGTTATGTTCCTTGTTGTCAATGAGCAGATATACCTTTAGAAGCTACAACTATGCCCTCTTCTCCCTTCCCTTCCTCACCCATAACCACAGTAACTTGTGAATTCACTGTAATTGGGTATTGAGAATCTTTCTGAAGTGTAGATGAATGTCTTGTGCATACATATAATACAAAACAGGTAATATTATCTTCTGATTTTTTAGAAAAATATTTATATAGTATACCTGAATATAGAAATTTAACAAAACCCTCAAACTTTCAAAAAACAACTATTAAACTTTCAATCTCAGCAAATTTCAGCTTTTGTTGCTAACTGCAATTAGTGGTACATCAGTTCATGCTTTTAGTGGTTTTGGTATTAGTCATTTTTATTCATGTTATTTGCTCACTAATATAGTTAAGAGTTTGTCAGCATTTCCATCATAAGACTATATTTTTACTATTTTACAACTCAACCATAAAAAAAATTGTTATGGGATGAAACTAAGCAGTCAAGGTCTCAATTTATAATAGAAACATTTATTTTCAACACGTCTCCTTTAGTTTGATGTGGATATTATTACACAATAAGAAATAGGTGGTAAAGGGGCTAGGAAGCCCCCTTGGATTACCAAAGGAGTCAAGGAGTGCTAAAAAATGAAAAAAGGAGGCTTATGGACAGTGGAAACAAGGGGTAGTCACCAAGGAGAAATACACAAGTATAGCCTGTATTTGTAGGGAGAGGATGAGGAAGGCAAGGGTGGCAACAAAGATCAGGCTGGTGACCAAAATCAAAGACAATAAGAAGTCTTTCTTTTGGTATATAGGGAGCAGGAGGAAGACCAAGGGAAATGTGGGGCCCTTCCAAAATGGGATGGGACAGCTAATAACAGACAGTGAGGAGAAACCTGAACTCTTTAATGAATACTTTGTGTTAGTGTCCCTGCATACAAATGGTGGTTGCCCACCTGGGTGGATACTGGACAGATGCGGGGGGAGCGACTGACAACCAATGGTCAGTGTCAAACTGGTGAGGGAGCACTTAGAGTGGCTGAATGTCTTTAAGTTGACAGGACCAGATGGACTACACCTGAGAGCACTGAGGGATTTGGCTGGAGTCACTGTGGGATCATTGGCAAAGGTATTTGAAGACTCGTGATGCTTGGGAGAAGTCCTGGAAGACTGGAAAAGGGCCAATATGGTGCCAATCTTTAAGAAGGGGAGAAGGGAGGATCCAGGAAACTATAGGCTGGTCAGTTTTACCTTGATACCAGATAAAATTTTGTAAAAAAATATCAAGAAGCCCATTTGTGAGATACTGGCAGAAGGCATGATGCTGAAAAATGGCCAACATGGTTTTATTGTGAACAAGTTGTGTCCAACCAACCTTGTAGCGAACTGCTTACATATGGGAGACATGATTCATGTCATATACTTGGATTTTGAAAAAGCCTTCAATATGGTTTCCCATGATGCTTTTATAAAAAATTGGGGGATTGTGGACTGGCAGAGTCTATGGTCACGTGGGTTGGGAACTGGCTAAGGGGTCAAACCCAGAGAATGTTAGTGGATGAGTCTGCATTGTCTTGGCAGGAAGTGGCCAGTGGTGTCATGCAGGATTTGATTCTTGGCCTTATGCTGTTCAACATCTTTATCAATGATTTAGATGAGGATGTGGAAAGCATACTGGCCAAGTCTCCAGATTATACTATGTTATGGGTAAAAGTGGTCATGCGAGGGGATGGGCTGCAGATCCAAGTGGACCTTAATGAGACGGAAAGGTGGGCAGAGCAGAACCAGATGCAGTTCAATAAGAATAAATGCAGAGTGCTTAATCTGGGGAGAAGTAACCAGCAACATTAATGTAGATTAGGAGGAGATGTCCTGGCCAGCACGATGGCTGAAAGGGTCCTTGGGGTTATGGTTGATCACAGGATGAACATGATCCTCCAGTGGAATGCTGTAGTCAGAGCTAATAACACACTGGGATGCATTAGCTGATGAGGGTTAAGGAAGTGATATTTCCTCTGTACATGGTGCTGGTGAGACTCCAGCTGGAGTACTGTGTCCAGTTCTGGGTGTCACACTTCAAAAAAGACATGGAGAATCTTGAAAGGGTCCAGAGAAGGGCTACAAGAATGATTAAGGGCCTTGAGGACTGTAAGGAAAGCCTAAGGGATCTGGTACTGTTCAGGCTGGGGAAGAAAAGACTTGGTGGCCATCTATAAGTATGTAAGGGGTGACTATTGGGAGCTGGGAGAAAAACTGCTCACTAGGGTGCCCCAGTGGAGGACAATGGCCATAAACTGTTAGAGGATGGTTTCAGGTTGGGTGTAAGAAAGAACTTCTTTATGGTAAGGGTGACCAGAATCTGGAACAGACTTCCCAAGGAGGTTGTGCAGTCCCCAAACTTGAAAGTCTTCAAGAGGAGACTGGACAGATTTTTTTAATAAAGAGTGTGGTCTGAACACCACAAATACTTAAGTATATATGTATGTATGCATGTAACTTTTGGCATCTAAAATATGCCACAAAATACCAAGAGTTTCTCTTAAGAGAGAATCTTACAAGTGTATATTTTTTACAGAATCAGGGCCTACGTATGCACTAAGTTTCTGGACTGAAATGCAGGGCACTATGAAGAGTACACAGGGCATTCCTGAACCACAGAGATGACGTTCTGAATATGGAACACTGATGAATATTGAATCCTGGCTTATGAATCAGATTTCATCTGTGACTTGCTCAATCAATTAATCTTTGTTCTTCCATAGTGATAGCAACACTTAACTTCCACTGGGCTTTGAACATGTAAAATACTAGTAGAAGCTTAATGGTCATCATTGATCAGCGTGGCAATTCTGTGTGTAACCTTTGCTCAAATAGGCAGTACTAATGTAAACTGTGTCAAACTGTTAATGACTGGGGCATGGGTAATCAGGGACAGTCACCTTGGAATCCAGTGAGCTCCAGGAACTGAGTACGCATTGAGCCAGGAGTCAAGTCAAGAGGTCCAGGTAAACTGAGCACTTAAGCTAAAGTCAGGGTGTACCAGGAGTCAAAGCCAGAGTTTCTCATAGGCAAGGGCCTGCAGAGGGATCAGAAACAAGCACCAGAGTCTTTGCCCAGACATTGTACTGCTGTCTGGGTCCAGCTTTTTAAGGCTGGAGTGGGTGGGACCTGCTGTTGCCTGTGGCCTCAGGGGATTGGGCTGCCCTGATTGCCCACTAAGGACTGACTGGACCCAGGGCACTGAGCCAAACGTGCTACAGGCTTCCCTGCAGCCTCAGGGGATGGATTGCCCTGAAAATTCAATTGGAATCAGGGCCCAGGTCAGAGCTCATTACACAAGCTAAATCAGATAAATCAAATATGGTGGAGTTATATATATGGTAGAGATTATCTGATTAGGTAGGAATTTAACCTGATGGAAAACAGAAGATTTAGAAAAGGGAAATATAAAGTTATTATATGAGATATATATGGGATAATACAAGATACTTTAAAGGAAAGTATAAGAAATTGTGCAGTAACCAGGTCTGAGATAGTCTTTACTCATAAGAGTCTCATTCTAATCCCTAAAGTCCCTGCCACACATTACACTTAAGATATGGTTAACCACTTAAACATACCTTAATTTGCAATGCAGCCACACATTAAAGCAATTAGCAGTATCATAAAACAAGGAATAAGGCATAAAGTTATTCCACAAAAAATGTGTTATAACTTTGTGGCTGGTTATTATCATGTCATTAATTGAATGTGTGGCCAAGTGTGCCACTGTGGTTGGGAGCCTGAATCACCTATTGGGGCTCCCAGCTTCAGGGATACACTATGCAGTCCTGGGCTGGGAGTCCTGTCATGCCATGTGCTCTGGTAACTGCTGCGGGCTTCCAGCTCTAGGAGCTTGCTGTCATAGATTTAATAGATTTCATAGTGTCCCAGAGAAGAGCGGAGGAAAGGACCCCAAACAATAAATGGGGACCCCCAGGGATGGGAACCACATGAAAATAAGAAAGTAAACACAAAAATAACACAAGAAAAACATTTACCAGCAACAGGACCCACGGCACAGCTGGAGCAAGGAAAGAAACTCGCGAGGATCATAAGCCACACCTTCATACAGCTGAAGCCGGCCAGTTACGTCATCAGCAATCACCAGCCAGCAGGGATAAAGTGAACCACTGGAAAAGGTGGAGAGAGAGGGAGAGTGGAACCGGGGAAGGTACCAATGCCAGACGTCGCCCAGGATACTTTCTGGGAGAAAGAGCCAGCTGGGGCTGTCTGCTCCGGCGGAAGACAGCTTGCTGGTAGGACAGAGGAGTCAGAAGAGGCTCCTAACGCCATTGAAGGCAGCAGTGCCAGAGGGACAGTAGAGCAGGACAAGGCCTTTGAAGGTTGGATCATCGGGGGCACCTGGGAGGTAGAGGAGACTCTTCCTCTGGGAGGTACCAGATGAGAGCAGCGAGAGGGGCTGAGATGCAAGGCAGCAAGAGGCTGGGTGCTGACCCTTAATATAAGAAGCAGCCAGGTTTCTGCAGAGGAACTGCAAGGCATCAGAAAAGAGATGTCCCTAACAGGGGAGAGAGGAGTGGTGCCACAAACCTCACAGAGCTGAGTAAAGGGGGAGACGACCTAGGCGAGAGGCCATGGACTATCTCGGCCACACATAGGGTCTAACTCCTAGCAGGTTCATAGAGAGTAAGGCGTCCTGTACCCTGGTGGAAGGACCAGGGAGGGGACCATATGGGTTCCTCGCAACATAGTTGTGTTTTTGTTTCTTGTGTTCCTTGTGTTTCCCCCTTTTGGAGGGGTTGAGGAGTAGGACAAGATGACACTGGCTAGATACCTACATCAGAGCTCTTTTTGTACTCCACCTTCGTTTGGGGGCATGGGTCAGGTGTTGTGACCCAGGCGGAGTCGGTCTTGGGACCAGAGTTAGAAATTGAGGGCAACTCAAGGCTGAGTCACCCTTAGGGAGCTAGGACTCAGGACAGGAGAGGACTATGAAGGCTACTGTAACCAGGAGTACAACAGTATTGGGAGTACAGTCAAGAAGACTCAGTGATCCTCTGAGGGTTGGCATGAGGCCGGGGTGTAGGAGAGGTGGAGCCCCGCAGATGACTGCCGGACAGACTCCATGCCACAGAGGGACCCTGAGTGGTCAGTGCCCCCACTGGTGTAACATTCAAAGTCGTGGCAGGAAAAATTGGGGAAGGCCACTCCGGGAATAAACATCCACTCAATGATCTGCTACACAATCCCACAATATCTTTTTTTCTCCCGCCCAGGCGGGGGGTCGGACTTGAAGATCCACAAGGTCCCTTCCGACCCTACTTCTCTGATTCTATGATTCTATGAATAATGCCTACTGCCATGCACATGCGGCATGGCAGGAAGTACAATTGTGTGGATGCGCATTAGATCCACCACACCTTTACCTGAATGTCTGACAGAGCCATAATAGTCAGAAATTGATTTAAGACCTGTACTAAGAGATTTTACGTCCTTCCCATATTTGTTCAGCCTTAATTATTAAAATATTTTTGATACTCTTGTCATCTTTATAAATGTCCAATCCCTCTGAATCTTGCTAGATTCCAGGCCTTAACTGCAATCTGTGGTAATGTGATCTACAGCTGAATTATGTTATGAAAATATTTCTTTTTCCTATTTCTGATTTACTGCCATTCTGTTTTGCTAAATACCCTGCCCTGTTCTGGCATCCACTCCTCTCCTGGGGAACTCAGCCTCTATTCTGCAGTGAGCCTTGATTCCAGACCAGCCTTTTTCCTGGAGGGTGGTTGGGGTTTTTTTTGGTTGGTTGTTTTTTTTGTTGTGTTTTATTTTATGAACAACACACAACTAGGGCAAAGTTTTGCTTCATAGAAGACTAAAGCGATTTCCTTATTCTGTCCATTTCTGTTTGTCCTTAGCAAAAGAATCCATATCACATGTATTTTTATACCTGGAAAAACAGATGAAATTTCACAGTTTTAAAACCTGATTCTAATTTTACTTACACTGGGCAAGCCTACATGAGACGCTTTACTGTACAGTAGACTAATCTACTGTGCAGCAAACCATCTCTGTGTAACCATGAGCAACAGCTACTGTACAGTAGACTAGTCAATCTATTACAACAAAAGCTGTGTTGTCCGGCACTTTACCATCTGGAATTGCTCCACTAACTGGCATCTGTCAATACAAATCTTTCTTCCAAGGGACACGGCAAAAGTGAAACGAGAAGTCCCACTTTCATTTTCACCACCGTGAGCTGAGTCCCACTTCTTTGTGGACCATGGCCTGGGGCAAAGCAGCCTGTGCGGGGCCCCCCTCCCCATCCCCCAGCACACTGATGCCAGGGAGCGAAAGCCCAGGTGCACTGGATGCGGCATATTTGATTAACTGGCATCCCCCATTCCCCATGAATTCCAGATAACAGAGCTGTTACTGTACACAATTTTCTATTACCTGTAAATATGGGTAGTAGATTTTCCAGCCCTTGCCCCGGCAGCTGCCCACTCTGATCTTGGAATGCGGGCTGAAGCACTATCCCCTGCCCCAGAAATAGGTAGATGCTGGACCCCAGCTCTGAAATCAGAGCCAGAGCTGAGACACTACCCTCTGCCCTGGTAGCTGCCTGCTACCTGGGCAGGGGGAAATGGCCCAACCCATTATAATCTCAGGGCCTGGGCCCAGCAGCTGTTCCAGCCTCTGCTCTAATCTCAGAGTTGGAGTTAGGCAGCATATAGCTGCCTGGGCAGGGGTACAAGGTGGGAGGCAGCTGCCCTGGAAATGGGACAGCTCCTCCTGCCCCCCAGAGCCCAGGCCTGACCCCAGTGCTCCCTGCCAGCTGGGGAACAGCATCCAGGGTAATCTAGAGCTCCTGCTGGCTGCCATATGGGATCAGAGCAAGGCAGGAGAAACCCTGAACTGAACTGCTTCTGTTAGGAACAAATTTGCTCCCAGCGTGTGCACGTGTAGACATGCCACCAGGGAAAGCTTACTGCACAGTATTTTATTAGCAGTAAGCTTTCAATGCATTAATAGCATCTGTATATAGATGCACCCACTGGTAAATAACCAGTAACTCTATGAGAAGTAACCATTACAGTTAATAGAATTACATTTAACTCTCAATGAGCACGTCTACATGTATGCTTTAATGCCTATTTTACTGCATATTAAAGCAGCATGTCAAAAACCATGCTAATACACTTACATGCAATAGAATAGGCTACTGCACATTAAGCGTCACCTAAAAAGTGTGTGCTTGAGCTACTGCTCATTAGTGCCACCTAATGTTCATTTATTTACTACCTCATACTGGAGGTACTAAATTTCATGCACATAAGTGCATTATTGTACATGTAAACATACCCAATGATCTTGCTAAGGTTCTTTTTTCTCAGAGCTCTCATGTTCCTTCAACAAATGTTAAGTGAGTAAAATGCCGTAGAGACTTTACAGAAACAGAGAAAATATAATCTTTGCTTAAAAAGAAAACAAAAAATTCACAAACTAAATTCAGAGATAACAACAAACCATAAACTTTAAGGATATCTATGATGCTCATACACATATGGATGTGTGTATGTGCATCTGTATTTAAGTATAATATGACAATGCAGAGGCTTTTTGTACAGAAACACATTTTAGTTTATGACACTAACATTCTTGTTGCCTAATTAACTTTTGCATTATTACCCACTACAGGTTATATTAGCATTTGTTCAATAGTCTTTTCTTCAGCTATAACTATTGTGTCTGTGGTGGGTGCAGAGATCCCACCTCAGGAACACAGCTGGGTATTCGTATCCCTCCACCATTTCCACCACGTGAGGCGGGCCAGTAGGGGGTACTCCTGCGTTGAGCCGCCCACCTCCCTGCGCCTGACCACCTTCCAGGCTCCGAATGCCTCCCTAGGGGTGCCTTATGTCCGGCCAACCCCTCTCCCGGAGCACACTCGCTAGTCTGGGGGTAACGTGCCGCCACCACCCCAAGAATGGACTGTCTTGCGGCCCTGTGTCCTTGGGGTAACACAGGCCTAAAGTCCCACGGGTACTCAACCCAGTACAGGCACTTGGGGTACTTCCCCAAGTCCGGGGGCAAAAAGGTATAGTCTCCCTTAATCCACAGACCTAAGGGGTCTCTTAGGCATAATTTAGACCCACCCCTCAATAAGTCTCCCACACCAGTCAAAAAGGAGAACTTTATTGATTACAGGGGGTAGGGTAAACTAGGGTACAGGATAGAGCAATATCTAGAAATCCTAAAGAGCAAACAGTCTGGCTGTGGTAGCCTTTTGATTACGCATCTGTGATACTTCCAGCTAAATATCTAATCAGATTGAGTAGCTTACTCACAAGCATCTTCCAAAGGCAGGTGAAGTTTCCCTTTGGAGGCAGGCGGTTCCTAGCTCGTGAGTTTGGGGGGAGAGAGCCAGTTTCAGATGTTAAGGCTTCTCTGTCCCCTGCCTGGCTGCTGCGTCACCTCATGGCCGGAGAGGAGAGCCCGCCTCCTTCCCCGTCCTAACTTATATAGCCCCTGTGACCTCATTCACCTGGGCCAGCGGAGGTCAGCCCCAGTTGGCTGTCAGCCAACCAATCTGAAATGCATCACCTGTTACCGGGCAGATTCCAGCTCCCCAGGTAGAAACCCCTCACCCAGGTAAGTGATGCAAGTCACGTAGGCAGAGGGAGCAGGTTTCCCCCTCCCTCAGGAATGCAGCCAGCTCAAGTTCCCTAAAGAGACAGGCTGAGGGTGTGGTCCCCTGTGTGCTGGGCCCATCCTAATTGAATGGTCACAGCACAGAGATTTAAATCACAGTGTCACAGGGCAGAGATTTTTGGGGAGAAACCAAGGTGGCTTTCTGCCACAGTGTCCACCCTCTGTTACACAACAGTGCCACAAACTTCATCTTCAAGACTGTCACAAGGCATAAATTACTAGTGAGCAATAGACTACATAGCATAAAGGCTCTTAAGCACTATGAAAGAGAGTTCTTCCATCATAGGCTTATTGAACTGTTTCTTTGATAGCATGGCTCTTAGCAGCTGGAGAACAGAAAGTGTGGCTAGTGCGGGCAAGCACATGATCAGGCATGCCTGACTGCAGCACTGATACATGACAGAAGAGAAATGGCTGTAGATACTACCGCAGATTAACAGATAGTAGTGGTGGTGTATTGAGAGGGAGGCAGGGGGTGGGAAAGCTCACGAACTGCCAGGAATGATACATTCATGGAGCCTGAAGAACTGTGAATCACACTCCACCTCTGCCACTGCCATATGAGCAAGCCAAATGCTCCCATTAGGAGACCAGCAGCATCAGATTGTGTTTTCAGAAACCTGTAACTGGAAGCACCAATCTGCTATCATTGTAAACTATTTTTATTGGTTTCCTGATGCTTTACTTAGTGAATCTATTATAAAGTTCACGTGTTCTCACAACACTGAATATACTAATATAATAAACATATACACAGAGTGCCAGATTCCGTATAAACATATTACACTGATATTTATCATGATCAGATATAGTAGAAAATTATATGACCAGGTGAGTTGCTTCCCTATTGTTCACTTAAAAATGCTATTGTTCTCCTTTTCTACTGAATGCTGGCTTTCTCTTGAATGATCCAGAAAGCAGTTAACTTAAGAATACTGTTTTTTTTTAATCTGGGTTATTTTGTGGTGTCCACTGTGATGTTTGGGTCTCTGACATTAAGTCCTATTTCATAAGTTTATTTTTGCTGAACACCATCAACTTTCCTTCAAGCAAACAACTAGGAACTAACTGGTCTCAGCAGCAGCAGCAGATTTGGGCCTTTACAAAAAGCTCTTTGATTTAAGAAAAAAGAAAAAAATCCTCTGAAATTAAAAATTATTATGGAATGTTATTATTTATTAATGTCAAATTACTTAGAACATCAAGAAGAAAGAGGTTTGGTTTTGAGTTCAAACATATATTTACTTAATCTAAATCAGACCCTCTATTCCTAAAAGAGGAATCTATACCATTCAGCATTTGTTACAAAGATATCCCATATACTACAAAGGGACTTTGCAGGCATTCAAACAAGAGTTAACACTATTTCTCTATAAAAATACTGCTCTGATTAATAAGATTTTTCCTCTTCTAGATCACTAAATATTCTCAATTATAAACATTAATTATCCATTTGAAGTATTAATAGAGAGAATTTATCTTCTCCTTCAACCTTTATCCTCATCTCTATATAAAATCCTAATTTGTTTTCTAATTCATAACAATTAAGTAAGTTCACACCCTCTTCATACCATTCAACACAGTAGCAGTGTTGCAGTTTTAATAGCCAATTTCAAGTATGTTAGACACAATAAAGAGGAACTTTGTGTGGCAAAGATAATTCTACAGTATCTAATTAACCATAGTATGAAATCAGAATTTCAGAATTCACATTTAAGCAATTGCTTCTCTAACCTTTGCATCCTAAAAACAGAATAAAATGGAAAGGGAAATGTATAAAATCTAATTAAATTAAATATATTTCTGTACATTACACATCACATAAATAGCTTATAAAATTTTCTTCTGCCAGGTAATATTAAGATCAAGAGTCCTAGTAGGATTCAGAAAAGGGCTTATGACTAATTGTCCAAAGATTAGATAATCATATATTCATATATCAAGAATGATATTAAAGATGAAGTCAAGATTTCAAATGAATAAATTATGAAGGCCAATTATCTCATGCATGAGGGTACAACCCAACCATTAAATGCTTGAGGGTGGAGGGGCTAGGGGGAGAAGAGAGGGGGAAAGAGCACTTTTCCAAAAGGCAGACTATTGTTTAAATCTGTATTGTGGGGCTACAAGAGAAGGGCAGGAGGGGCGTAACCTTCCCCTGAAACATGTAATCTTACTATACAACACTGGACTATGTACACCCCAGGTTTGCAACATCATAGCAACTCCTAGGCTTCAAAGCACTGCTGAGGCTGCAGGTGGATGCTATGGTACTGTATAAATATCTAGATAGAATTGTTGTATTTATGTGACATTACTTGGAATTTGTGGGGTGAGACAATTTTGTAACGTTTCTAAAGAATATTCTCAAGGGTTATTACCACTGGGAATCTTGTGTGAGTATTTCTACTGCATTGACATATATTAATTTCATTAGCAGATCTAACAGTGTTATCTTTGAAAAGTAGGCTATTTAGACCACGTCTCTATCCTCAAACTGATGGTTCTTTGATTTCCTACAAACTCTTAGTATGTGTAGTTCAAGCATACTAACCTCATCAGGCCACATGGGCCCATAAGGACTGGTCCATGAGCTGGATCAGACCCACAGACTAGCCCCATGTAGCAGACCCAGTGTCTGGGGCTGGGCTGGGCTGGTGCAGGTGCACATGCAGCATACCTCCAAGATTGCATCTCATACAGCACATGCACTGGTCCTGGCTTTGCACACTTAGTGCAAAGCATGGAGCTGAGGCCTGTATACACACACAGTATGTGGGCTGGTCCAGGCCACACCACATGTGGCATGCGAGTCCGTTCCAAGACCCACATGTAGCACTGCGGGCTGGATCTGGCTTGCAAGACACATCTTTGACAGCCCTAGTGTAGCTCATGCAGAGGTGTTCTACCATTCACTGGAAATGTGCTGTTACTCTTCCCTATTCCTTTAAGTTCATTCTCTTCTGTGCTAACCAATAGAATATAAAAAATTGATTCTATTTTAAGAATCCGCCAACCAACTTTTCCTAACTAAAAGTCAAACAAACAGGCTCTAAGAAAAGAGCTAGGGTTTCCCATTTCATAAATATCACCAATTAAAGAAGTCCTGCAAATTAATCTGTGTTGTCTGTAATATCAATGCAAACCCACTTCCATTAATGGATTTGTTAAGGAATTACCTGAAATTATGGCGTTTCAAAGGGTGCATAGAGAGTTTCATTTGCCCTGCAGGTTCTCTATTACTTCTTACCATGTTTATAATTTTACAGAAGAAGTTATTTGTTTGCAAATGAATATGGACCCCCAAAATGTAGTTTTTAGAGCCATATTTTAGGTTAAATGTGCACTTTATGCTATTTGCTAATACTGAAGTTTTTTCTTTTATTGTGCATTATAAATCAACGTATTTGCAAGAACTGTTGCTTTTTCAGAAAGCCTAACCTTTTAAGCAATATATCCAGCAGTTCCTAGGCTGAATTCTAGGACTTGGTTTGTTCTTTAGGCAAATGTGCAATATAACTGCCCTTATGCATTATCAGTATGAGGTTTGTTTATACTTTCTGTGGGCAACCATTTTCATTAAATGTCTTAAAGAAAAAATCCCTATCATTCTTTCAGGAATGACCACTTCATTAGAGTATTAAAATGCAATTGGGATATCCTGGGTGCAGCCTAGTTTAGATTCTAGCTAATGTATTCCCAATCTATTCTAGTTTGGAGGCAGATAAGCATCTCCCATAGAAAGAACTACAAAGCAGAGGTTGAAAATGAAACTGTAGTTGAGGGGTTTGACTTGACTAGGAAACAAGTTTACAAGGAAGACAATTGGTTGCAGACACTCAGCAACCTATATGCAACAGGGAACCCTGGGTAGTAGTCAATGGCTTGATGTCTAGTTGACAGTCAGTATCAAATGGGGTGCCCCAGAGGTTGGTCCTGGGAGCAATTTTGTTCAATATTTTCATCAATGACCTGGAAGATGGGATGGAGTGTACCCTCAGCAAGTTTGCAAATGGCATGAAGCTGGGGGAGTAGTAGATACACTGGAAGGTAGGGCCAAAATTCAGAGAGACCTTGACAAATTGGAGGACTGAACCAAAAGAAATCTCACGAAGTTCAATAAGGCCAAGTGTAAAGTCCTGCACTTAGGATGGAACAAACCCATGGGAACAAACCTATGCACTGGCACAGCCTGGGTACCAACTGGTTAAGCAGCTGCTCTTCAGAAAAGGACCTGGTGATGACAGTGGACAATAAGCTGAATATTAGCCAACAGTTTGCCCTTGTTACAAAGGCAGCTAACAACACACTGGGCTGCATTAGTAGAAGCATTACCAGATCAACGGAAGTGATTATTCCCCTCTCTTTGGCACTGGTGAGTCCACAGATGAAGTAGTGTGTCCAGTTTTGGACCACCCCACTACAGAAAGGATGTGGACAAATGGAAGAATCCAGTGGAGGGCCACAGAAATGGTTAGGGTGATCAGGCACATGACTTCTGAGGAGAGGCTGGGGGATTTGGGCTTTAACAGAAGACTGAAGGGGGGTTTAATGGTAGTTTTGAACTAACCAAATGGTGGTTTCAAAGAGGATGGAACTAGACATTCTCAGTGGTGGCAGATGACAGAACAAGGAGTAATGGTCTCAAGCTTTAGCAAGGGAAGTTTAGGTTAGATATTAGGGGAAAAAAATCTCACTAGGAGGGTAATAAAACACTGGAACATGCTACCCAGACAGGTTGTGAACTCTCCATCCTTGGACGTTTTTAAGACCTGCCTAAAGAAAGCCTTGGCTGAGATGATCTATTTCGCCCTGGTCCTGCTTTGAGCAGGGGGTTGGACTAGATGATCTCCTGAAGTCCCTTCCAACCCTAATTTTCTGAGTCTGTGGTTCTATGACATATAAACTATGCCTGGACAAGCTCTATATTGGGGAAATGGAGCAGGAGGTACTAGGAGCAGGGCTTGATCACCATGCCTAGAAAACTTGTTGCAGGCCCTGGAGATACTGCACATGACTGTGGGATCAGAAAGAGGGCTGAGTGAAATAGTTTGATTGGAGCAGTTAGAGAGAACATAGCTGCTGAGGCACTCTGTATCATAAAGGACTAGAGATTTCTTTTGCTTCTTTTGTGCAGAGAGCGCTGCTTGCTGGTAGGCTCCTAGAAGATCTCCTTTGCAATACAGAATGTTTGCACTTGCTTCACCCAATATCAAGATGCATGAACTTCCCAGGGTTGATACCAACCCTTTGCTTCAAGCTGCAGGTCTACCACCCTAATAAAGCATGTGAGGAGACTCCCCAGTGGCAATGCGTAGGGGGTACTTGGGGGTGCACATGCACCCTGTGAGAGCACTGGTGCACCCCCTAACAGGAAATGCTCCCTGCTTAGCTGACAGGCAGGGGGAGCAGGTAGGAGTGCCAGTGTCCTCCTGTGATTGCCGGCTGGGGTATGGGGGTGCCAGGTGAAGCATCGCTGGCACTTCCAGGAGCACCTGTCATGCTTCCCAGTCAGCAATATTGGCCATGAGGGACACCCTCCCCCCTCCGCCAGTTGGCATGCTCAGCCACAGGGGGACTTCCCTGGTCGCTGACTGGCTGCTGGGGGCACAAATGCTCCCCCTGACTCAGGTGGCACCAGTCACCCATGAGACTCCCTCATCAGATTAGCTTAGTTTGTGAAGTTTTGCTGTTTGTTGCTGCTGGATTAATTCATTATCCTTTATTTAGGGCCTTTGCTTCATTGATTAGTCCCATCTCCTTGTGTTGATTTCTCTCTTATCCTTACCTGGTATGAAGTGGTTTTCATCATTTTTGTTGGTTCTCTAAATCCAAATTGTGATATAAAAATGTAAGAGAGGTTATTATTAGTATTTTTGCCTGGCCGTCTGGTACAGGAACCATGCAGAAATAATTTAAGGTCCAAAAAGGGGCTCTGCTACCTTTGAGGTGAAATGTAGAAAGGCAGACTACATAAAATAAGCTGGCTATGACCTTAAATTACCTTAGTATATGGCTCAATTCACTCTGGCCATCCTAATGGCCATATCTAGTGATACATTTCTAATAGTCAATTCAATACAATTTAAATGGTCTGCAGTCTTTTGCCTGAACATACAACTATGCAATATTTAAGGCTATTTGCTATTCATTGTATTCATTTCCAAATAGTACTGTTATAGGTGATCTTAAAGGAAAATCTTTCTTTTAATAACCTACTCACCTACTGAAAAAGTATTGTAATAAGAACAAATTCAAAAATCCTTAAATGCTGTATTCCACAGAATCTTTAATAAAAGCTCAGCTTTCCAGTGCATCTAGTAAATATCACTGTACTTAGCATACATTGTTTGTCGGTGGATTCCAGAAGAAATTCTGGGCTGCAAAAGGCTGCCCATACTGAAAGCAAGCTACTGGAAACAATTATCCATCCATTACAAGTAATAACCAGTAAGAAACCACAAACAATAGGTGAATTAAATTTAAAATAACACTTTGTATTTAACAAGGGGTTTTATTGTTCATGGCTTTAAAAGAAAGGAAAATTCTTTAATGTTCATGCTAAACTCTAAGCAGACAGATATAACCTATTAAAAAACAAAGGACAGTTATCAAATGATTAAAAAAAAACAACTGAAGACCCTGCCAAGATAGAAAATTAAATTTTCAGTTTATTCATTCAGTTAAGTTATGGAGCCTCTTTAAAGCTAATAACGTATTTTTGTAATGAAATATTGGAAGTTAAAGAGTGATCATAAAGGAGATTTTAGCTTGGGCCGTGGAACATTTTAACTCTCCTTAATACTCTGGAACATAAGGCAAATTTAATTCTAGGATTTATCACACAAGGTATATTCAGTAGGGCTGTGTGAAGCTTCGCTGGCTGTTTCATTTTGATGTTGTTTTGACTCATTTTGAGCTCAAAACAGTGACATCAAAATAAAATGAAGGGCTTCGAAACAGTCTTGAAATGAAACAAGGCCAATTGAAATGTTTCAAAACATTTTGAGTTTCAAAGCAGCAGCCAGGTGGTGGGAGGCAGGGAAGAGCCAGGGCTGTGCTCCGAGTGGCTCCGCAGCCCCATGTGGCTCAGCCCGAGGGAAAGCACATCCCTGGCTCTCCCTACCTCCTGCCACCGAGTTGCACTCTGCGGGGCTGGCAAAGCCAATGGAAGCACAATGCCGGCTCTGCCTGCCTTCCGCCACTGGGTTATGCTTCAATCAGCTCCACCACCCCAATGGAACTCAGCCCAGTGGCTGGAGGTGGGCAGAGCCAGTGCTGCACTCTGCCTCCCACCACTGGGCTGAGTTCCACAGGGCTGTGACCTGCTGGGAGCTGAGCCCAGTGGAGGGAGCCGAAGTGCAGCCCCGGCGCTGCATGCCACCTCCCTCACTGGGCAGCAAGCCGCTGGGCACTGAGCCCAGTGAAGAGAGACAGTGTGCAGCCCCATAGCTTCCCAGTGGGGAGAGGCAGCTCACAGTGCCAGGGCTGCGCTCCGCTTCCCTCCACTGGGCTCAGCACCCAGTGGCTTGCTGCCCGGTGGGGGAAGGCAGCATGCAGTGCTGGGGCTGTGCTCCACCTCCCTCCACTGGGCTGAGAGCTGATTCAGAGAGATTCAGAGATTTGACCAGAGACTAGAATGGGGAATCACTAAAACACCTACACCTGATTTGGATGAAAGTTGCAGGGATAGTAGCCCCTTCTGAGGGCATAAAGACTGCCAAGTTCCAAGTAGATAGGTGCAGGGGTTTCTGGGAAACTGTGCTTCAAATCTTGAAAGCAAAACTTGTGTTGGGTGTGCGTTAAGGCAGATTTGGATGAAAACAGCAGGGACAGTAGTCCCTTCTGAGGGCATGAGGCCTATCAAGTTTCAAGGAAATAAGTGCAGGGTTTCACTGCCAGTGAAAACAAAGCTTTCTTTTAAAAAAAGGCAGGGCAGGGAAACAAGAACAAATATAATATGAAAGAAATGGATTGGACAGGGATAACTAGAGGGATTCTAGTTATCTATATCCAGTCCTTTCCAAGAACAGAAAGTAGTGGGAGACTGACTAGGTAGGAAGCCAAGCCAGTCCAGTATCTTTCAGACTCTGTTGCTTAGGTAGAAACAGCTCACAAAAGGCACAGGCAGCCTGCACACAGAGGCTTACTTCCTGTTTCTACGTCCCTCCCCCAGAGCACTGTGATTGGAAGGGGACTCAGGGAAATATCACAGTCACTGGCCAGCTACAGATGTCAGTCTTCCCCACCCCCGCTTGCTCCCCCTCCCTCTTCTCAGTTTCTATTCCCCTGAAAGACCGCCTTCTGAATCTCCGAATCTTTTCCAAATCAATTCAGAGGCTCCAAATAGATTCAGAGTTTTTGTTTTTTCTTCTCCTGATTTGATTCAGATTCTGTGATTCAGCCACAGAATTGGGCTGAATCATCTTTGAATCGAATCACAGACCAAAGCTTTGCACACCCCTACTGCACAACAAATGGGGAATTCCGAGGAATGCTGGGCTACCCTGAGCCCTCTCCCACCATGCTTCCCTGCCCTCAGGAAGTGGGGAATGAGACACTGGCCACCATAGATGCAAGAGCAATTGGGGGACTGGCATCTTAATGGGAGCTCACAGTCCATGTCTTAACCCCTCATGGACTCCATGCAGCCCACTGGCTGCCAGTTGGACAGTCCTGTTATAAGACAAGACTAAAAATACTGGGATTGGAGATATAAACTGTAAAGGCCAGGCAAGGAGAAAGAGCTATTTAAGACATCAGATGCTGTTGGCAAAAAACCAAATGGGTATAAACTGGCCGTGAATAAATGTTGGCTGAACATTAGAAAAACATTTCTAATCATCAGAGCAGTGAGATTCTGGAACAGTCTTCCACTAGGAATAGTGCAAGGAAAATTATATATGCTTTATGATACATAGCTTTATTAAAGGGATTGTGTAATGTGGTTGCCTGGGGTATGGAATCATTAACCCATTAACACCTCTTTCAATCCTGTATTCTTTGGAAACTGAGGGACTAAAAGGAAATCATAGTTTACGTCCAGCAACACTAATTCAACTTAAACTTTTTAATTTACTTCAGTAGCATCAGGCTAGGCTTTACCTATTAGGGTTGTGTGAAGCTTCACTTGCTGATTTGATTCAGCAGAGATTCAACCTGATTCAGCTGCCAAATCTCCAAATCTGAATCAAATCAGGAAATGCTTTAATCTCTCCAAATCAAATCAGAACCCTCCAAATCAATTTGGAGAGATTCAGAGAAATTTGACAATTTGGACACAGACACAGTTTTATGTGTTTTTTCTACATATCTTAAGGTACCAGGTGGCTCATGAATATCGAGATGGTGGGGTGGATGGAGCATTCCACAGGAGTGTGGGGGGTCCCTAGTGCACTCAGTGGCAGACCCAGAAGTGGACCAGAAGCACTTCCAGTCCACTGCTGGGTCCACCATGGAGCATGAGGGGGACCTCTCCCCACCCCCACTCAGTGGCTGGGGCCTCCTGGGTCTGGGAGGGACACCCAGGGTCCTCCTGCTTCCAATCACTGAGTTGGGGAGGCACAGGTGGGGGGAGTCTCCTGCATGCTTGGCAGCAGAACTGGAAGTGGACCAGAAATACTTCCAGTC
>NW_017729007.1:13151353-13158223 GCF_001723915.1 Gavialis gangeticus | reverse complement strand
CTGTGAGATGTTCCACCCACCCCACCATCTCAGCATTAATGAACCATGCCTCATACCTCAAGGTATGCAGAAAAAACATTTAAAGCTGTGTCTACGGCCAAATCGCTGATTCTCCAAATCAGAATCGAACCTTGGGATTCAGATTTGGCTGAATCAAATTGGGACAGTGATCCAAATCAATGAATCGAATCACTGTCCCTTGAATCAGGCCAAATCTGTATCTGAATCAAATATTGCCCACTTCACACACCCCTATTGCTTATGACTAATTTTATTTATCTGATTATCCTAGTTCTCTCCTACTGTGAGATCATGGTCCCACTGTGTTGAAGATTCAACTACATGAGGACATCCTTTACATGGAAGATAGCTGCAGGTGTCTTGTGGTATTGATCCTTCACCCTTCCCCAGGTCTCTTAGTCCTGTCTGCAGTGTATGGGTCCAAACAAGCATTTGCTGCACCTGGCCTAAGGGTAGGCAGTTTATTAGACCAGGAACAGGGACATGTAGGAGTTCATCACTGCCATTAGAACTGTCTGCATCTGTTCATTGCTCCCAGGAGTTGTGAGGAGTCCACTGTAAATAACTCAAGGTAAAGGGAGGGTAGTTTGGGGGGAGATAGCGGGTCTGCAGGGGATGTTGGAGTGGGGCTGATTGGTCTGCAGGAAGGGGTTGTTGGTGAGTCCATGGGAATGAGGGGTGAGCTTGCTCAACCAAGAGAAAGGGTCAGTGAACTATAAAAAGCCCAGTCAGGGGCAACATGAGGGAAACAGTGCAGCCCTAGAGATGGAGTGAGCAGCTGGGCTTTCTGAGCCCTGGGCTGTTCTGCGAATGCATACAATGTGCCATAGATTAGGTTAATCCTTTCTGAGATTAGGTTAACCCAATCTTAATCTAAGTTAGTGCACCTACACAGGTAAACTTAGACCAGACATGCCATTTTTTGATGATTTAAGCCCTCTGCATGTCTGTATGATCAGCCATCAGAGTCTTTCATCCTTACCCAGCAGGATTTAGCTAGATAAGCAAATACAGTGATTGAGTGTCACCCATTCCAAGAGCTATCATAGCCAAACAGGAATTCTCTGGGAAAAAAGAGATGTCCTTTATGCTTCATACAAGCTTCCTATGGGAAAATCTATTTTATTTTTGCACAGAAAAAAAATTCTCTGGTATGATTCCTGCAGATGTACTGATCACCAAAGAGGCAGTTCCTCAGAAACACTGTAAGAAAGCAGTACTACCTTTGGAAAATAATTTTAGTCCTTTGTAAAACTCTGCTATGCTTTATGATACTGTACAAATAACTCATTTGGTTTTCTTCGATTTTTGACAACTTTAAAAAATCAGGTCAAATGGATCACTTTGTTCTACCCAAAACAAAATGTTACATTACAGTTTCAAGCTTTTAAAAAGATAAAATCAAATATAATCTCAAAAAGCAAAGACAAATAGTAAAATTGAAGTGTTTCATTTGAAAACATTAAAAAGAAACATTGCTGTTTTGGGGAATTTTTTCAGATTCTTTTTAACATAAACTACCAAAACCTTAATTAACAAAAGGTTTTCATGTCTCAAAAATTTATTTTTCGCCAGCAAAGTTTTATCTAAAATGTCACCCAGATCTTCCACTATGATGCATTTTGATTTTGGCACAGGAAAAGAAGATTATAGGACATTCATTTTCCTGCTGTATCATGTTTTAGCTGATAGCATAATCAAAGAAGGAAATTTTTATATCCTGAGAAGCAAAATTATTTGGAAAATTAACATGGTAAAGACAACTTGCCCATCTGTAGAAAGCATGAAACACACTTTAAATTAATTAATACTGACATCACTATACAGACATCTTACTAAAAATGGCATGACACCATGTATAGGAGATGACTGTACAGCTCCAAGCCAGTTTTCATCCAGGTTTTACACCAATCTAATAAAGAAGAATTTCTGCATGTAAAGATTAAGATTGTTATTGGCTCTGCCCTCCCTTTAATGGTGAACTTCTGTTGAAAGTGAATAGTTGCAAGTGCTGTGGCCCCCATAGTATAAGATACTGTAACACAAGCACTTCTGCTTACTATCATCCTGCCTTCGACTCTAAGCAAAGCTCAACAGACACAAAGGTAATTCATTCTGCACACACTAGTGCATAAAAATCTAACTAATATTGGCTATTGTGCCAAATCAGTACATGCAACTTGGCAAACCAGGCCCAAAGTGTCACTAGATGGTAAGATTTAACATGAAATCTTTACAAAGTCATATTCTTATTATTTTTACAATACCTTGTTTTTGCTATGCTATTTTAGCATCAAGTTAGTGAATATTACAAGAATTGATCAAAAAGAATTAATACACAGAAATGTAATATAATATGCAGGAACAATATGTCCCAAAGATGTCAAATTAAACTTCCAGAGGTACCTACTGCCAGTTTTAAATTGCTTAATATAATACAACCTAGCTAATAAAGCCTTTACACTAATCCAGTAGTAAAAGGAAATGTCATACATTTTATGATTCTGTAATGCATGGTGGGCTCCCTTGCTGCTTTTATAATCTTACGCATATGCTCTATTAATCCCATCTGTCCCTCAGTAGTTGTAGTCTGGCACCAGCAGAATTATCTTTGAAAAGAATGTAAATTCCATAACGCAGCTGCAAGCACAAAGGCACATGACTACTGTCAGACAAAATGACAAATGCTCATGTTTTATAGCTCTGATTTCTGCTTTGGTAGTTCTTACCTTTCATTTTTGCGGCCTAAAGAATGGGAACATTTGTCTGTTATCACAACCCTTGAAGGTTTGAAAGGCTGAGGATGAAGGAGGATTCCATTTTGCTTTTTTAGACAAGCAGGTGTTATTGCTCACTATATTATTTTGTCACCAACCGTACCTACTTCAAACCACCTACCCTTAGACTGGGAGTGGGTGCATGTAGTTGGCTCATGGAGTGGCACATGCAACCACACTGAAAGCTGCATGGGGAAACTGATGCAAGTAACTCAGGTGGGGGTTGGGGTAGACAGGATGGAGATGGACTAGGGATGTGTGGTGGGGAGGGTTCCCGGGTTCATAGTAGGGTGCCTAGTCAGAGGGTATTCATGGGGCTAAAAATAGCCCAGTCAAGGTCAGAGGGTAGGATTAGCACAGCCCTGCAGCTGGGGTGAGCGGCTGGGTTTTCACAACCTTTGGGTTGCACTGCAAACTTGTGCAGACATTTGCAAGTTTGAGTTAACCCTTTCCAAGAATCTCCAAAAGCCTTTTTATCTATTCATTAGTAAAAACAAAATAATCTATGTGAAAATTGAATACGATAATTGAATTTGGGAAAAAGTTTATCTTCATCCATCCCCAAAATTGAAATCAAACTGTTGGTCTGAAGTTCATAAAATTTGGGCTGACCATCACACATTCCCTACCTTTACAGTGGGAGGTTGAGAATTTACAAACGCTAACCAGGGAGCTTCCTAAGCTTACTACCTAGTAAGTAAAAACCAAGGATAGAATTGAGTGTTAAATCACACTTTCAAGAGACTTCCATAGGGAAATTTCTTCCCACATACCTAAGGCCACTCCCAAGACTGTCCCCTAATGTTAATTTTCTGATCATCCACATTAAAAGCCCTTTGTTCACTCCACAACCCAGAAGTACTCCTGAGCATCATGGCTTTAGGGCAAACTTCTCTCTAGCTTGTCTTTCCCCTGTGGTGTGTTCAGTATTCATTTGAGCACTTCAGGCTGAACACAGGAAGTCTGCCAGCACCTGATTTCTGGCACTTTTGTACCCTACTTCCTGTTTCTACTGCCCATTATTAAGCCAAGCACAAAAAGAGACACAAATAGTGGGTAGGATGATTCCTATGATACCATTTACCTGTAGAATGGGCAGAATAATTATTTGAAAACAGACCTTACTCCTCAGTGCTCTAGATATAGCCAGCACACAAAATGGTCTCCTGAGTTAGCTATCATCTCAGAAAACGTAGGCGATCAGGTCTTGTCAGTGAGTCAGGCAGGTGAATGTCTGTTTTGAGAATCCCACTGAGGCAGAGGCGTGATCTACAGGGCTGAGCAGTGCAGCATTACCAGGGGCTAAGCTCCACTGATGGGCACGTGGAAAACCACCTAAGTATTTAGAGATATGTGGTAGGTGAGAAAAAACAGATAATTAAAATATTGGAAAAAAAAAAATCACATTCAAATGAACCAATAGGCTGGCCATATCCAGCACTATTATCACTTTGCATATCATGTTATCTTCAGATAATGCTATTTCTTTCTGTATAACAAGCTGAATTAAAATTCTAGATTCACATGCTCTTAAAGCTTAAAAAATCCTCACTGTTTTGGGTTTAAGCCCATCTATAAAATCAGCTAAGAAAAAGCCATATAGACAGACTTAGGTATTTTTACAGAAAATACCTCTCCTCCCTCCATAGTTCAATGATGACATTTTATTAAAACTCCTCTAAAGGCAGATAAAATAGTGTACCTGCAAAATGATAGTAGAGTATGATAAATGATTTGGTTAGAACTACCCTACAGGAAGAAAAGAGCTCCTATTGTCCTCAGCTGAACCCAGGAGATTGTTCAGAGAATAAAGGCCCTGACAAAAGTACTTAATAAAGGTAAACCAATTGCAAACATTGATTCATTTTTGTATCGGACATCTGACTATAAGAGCAGATGATACATTTTACAGTACACTTGAGGTATTTTATTTTTTACTTTAAACTAAAGACATTTTGTTTCTATATGTGAATAAAATGCTGGATCATGGTACAGTGAACAAACCAAAATTGCTAGTCCTGAAGAGTGCATATCCCACAATTGATTAGTGTCTGGAAACAGCCTCATAAATTGCTGATGCAGACAAGAAAGCAAATTGCACTTTAGTTTGCACAAGCACAGCTCAGTGATTCTAAATCAGTATTTAAATAATTTGCACTGCTCACTATCTATATTTTTCCATTTCACTAGCTTTAAAGCCAACACATCAAAATACTATTGATGTGTTATCAATAGCTCATTTTTTAATATATAAACATTTATTGAATATTTTAATATTAGATATTATGCAGTAAACCTCTGGTTGTCTATGTTGGTTACCAATTTCTTAATATATAAGGTATATGTTGTTATCTGCCACTCAACTGCTAGTAAAACCCAGAGCATACTCAGTTCACATTCAGAGATTTATCAGAAGGAAATAATACATTATTTCTCTTTTATGCACAAAACAGCCTGTCAGGCTGTTACTGTGACATTGATTAAATGGTTATTCTTAAAAAGTCACAGGTGAGTGTCACCTAGATTTAGCTGCTTTAACCCAATAGAACAGAGTTTTCCTGAAGCCTTAATAGTGCCCAGGAGACTACAACAGAGAAATTAAAAAACAAACATCAAACTAAGAAAAACATGAAGGGTATGTACAGACATTATATTTTGATCAACCTAACTAGGGTTACGTCAATCTAAATGCTTATTTTTGCTAAAATGCAAGGGGTTTAAATCAGGCTAAAAATAGTGACTCCAATCTAAGTTAGTTCACCTGAGTATGTGTATTAATTTAAACTGGGAATGAGTGAAACCTCTACCGCCCCCCATGGATGCACCAACCCACCCTGCAGACCTGCCAGGTACCCCCAGTCCTGCCAATGCCCTCCCATAGATCCACAAGCATCCAGAATCCCACCTGCCCCTTTCCCCATCCTAAGTTGCTTGTACCAAATCATGGGACACACAACTGACCAATGTGTTCGTCAGGAAAAGCAAACCATGCATCATCTCTTGAGATGCCCTGTAGCACCATAATGCACTCAACAAGATTTGGTAGCACCAACATCAGAAGCAGTGGCTTCTGCAGAATATTGGGAACAGACTATATAGAGAGGTTGGCCTGGAAACAGAACAAAGAAGACTTTCCAGTTCTCCGTGCAGCTTCTGGCAATGGCAAACATCTCTACATGCCACTCCTGGTCTACAATCACACAGTTTAAAATAAGCCATGTGATCACAGAGAGAGATGAATGTTTGTACCCACCCAAAGTGTGTGGGAGTGAGGCTGTTTGAGGCAGGATGAGAAGTAAATAATAACAAAATCTTATCTTACAGATGGATTCTGGGTTTAGATTCACAAAAAGACATCGACACCTCAGTGCCACGCAAGATACATAAAACCACCTATTTATGTACCACCTGCATTCATAAAACTGCTCAGTTGCTGCCTAACCTTACAGATGTCTAAAGTCTCTTGATGCCTACTTGCGGCTGGTGAATATGTGCAAAACTGAGTAAGTGCAGCTACCACCAAGGAGGGCCATGAACTGCTGGTTATATTGCAGTGGCAAAAACACTTCATTCTCATGAGTTATTTGCATTCTTAAAATGTCTATCAGATCACACTTTGCATGAGACAGATAAGGGAGTACCTGGTCTAAGAATCCTAACAGGACTTAGGCATCCATATGTGATACCATGGTTTGGATAGCTGTGAACTTGCTAGAGGCAGATATTAAGGTGTCTGGCAAACTTTAGTGACAGAAACATAAGTGCCAAGGAAAAATAAATACCTATGGTATCCAGAATGATAAAATACAGAAAACGTTATACAAGAAACCCACAGACCAACATACATATTTGCACAGAACCAGCAATCACCCTAAACACACCAAAAAAGCTGTGATATACAGCCAAGCCCTCAGATACCGCTGAATTTTCACTGAAGAGAACACCTGGGATAGCCACCTCACCAATCTTAAAAAGGCTTTCACTCAACAAGGACGCTCCTCCAGAGAGACAGATTGCATGTTTGAAAGAGCCACCCGGATACCATGTGAAGAACTGCTGCAGTACAGAAGAA
>NW_017729007.1:13133941-13146353 GCF_001723915.1 Gavialis gangeticus | reverse complement strand
GAATACCCAATTACTTGGGGGGGCACATTTCTCACAAGAAAACCACTCTCTCTCCAATATCTCAGTCCTGATCCTCAAAGGAAACTTACAAAACACTTCCCAGAGATGAGCCTGTGAACTCCACTTCATCAACCTCCTAGATACTAAAAATCATGGACTAAATATAGACATTGGATTTATGACACATTATAACCTGCCTGACATCTGACTCCCTAGGTATCTCTCTACTATTCATCCCCCTTCTCTTCCCCACCCTGCCTCTCTCTCACCCATTGACTTTTCAATCTACATTTTCACTGACTACCTGTCTTGCATGCATACCAGATCAGCCTCTGGCTTCTTTACTTTTCATTCCATCCAGGAAGAGCACACACCAACTGCTGAAACTTCCTTAGCCTGACAAAGGGTTTTTGAACCCAAAAGCTTGCTTAAAAATTGTTTTCCAACTATTTAAGTTGGTCTAATAAAAGATATCAGGTTCACGCAAAGAACCTTGTCTGCCTATGTCCTTAGACCAACATGGCTACAACCTACATCCCTGTACAGATTTTATGTCAGCAACAAAGCAGTAGTTCTGAGGATAGCACTGGTGCCTAAATGTTGGATTTGGTGCCCAATGTGACAGCTAGGCACCCCATTTTAGGATTTAGGACCAGAAAGAATAGAGGACAAGGAGGCATAAAAGTTAAGTACTGCAATACCCAACATTAAAAAGGAATCCAGGACCAGCATTAGATGGCAAAGCTCACTATACCATGCATGCAGAAGGCACAGTAGGGTGGCACCTTAGGTGTGCAAAAAGCCCTTGGCAGAAGCACTCTATTGAACTTTACTTAAAGTGCTATAAGTTAGAGTGGGAGAGAACCAAACAGACATGCACTGTTTGGTCGGAGGGCTCAGAATCTGCCTGCACTGACCAAAACCAGGTGGAGGGGACACTCCCACAAACTTCCCAAGAGGCTGCCAGATCAGCCCCTCTCCCAAGCTCTGCCCCACCACCAGCTGGTGGCTGTTTGCAGTGGCTGGGGGAGTGAAAGGAGGAAGGGAGCACCTGTGCCACACAGGATCCCCCCCAGATTTCTGGGTTGGGTCTTGAAGGGGGATAGGCAGGGTCTGCGTGGTAGTGGGCTCCCCCTAGTTCCCAGAATGACCAAAAGCTGGGCCATGCAGTTTCATGCTGCAGCTCCTGGCTGCAGCCATCAAGAGGCTGGGGCAAGGGGAGGACAGAGCCCTCCTGCCACATGAGCCCCTGCTCCTCACAGCTTTCTAGGTCAGGTCTTGATTAGGGACCAAGCTGATGGATGAGGCAGGCTGGACTGGTGCTAGCCGGAGGAAAAAAATCACCATCTGAGGCTAGCAAGCCACTCATGGAGGGGCCCCTGAAATGGTAGGGGAATGCAACCTACATTGATTTGGGAAGGGATGTGGTACAGACAGTTGATAAAGCACTTTAGTCTGATACCACTTCAATCAGCTGATTCAATCAGATATTAGATAAAAGTGCCAAAAAGCCCACTAAAGCACCTGATCTATATAGACATTGGGCGAGCCAGGTCCAACTAACACGATGCCTCTTTTGGGTATGCACTGGGCTCAGTGCAGGGACGGGCTAAGTTTAAAGTAAAACACTGGGGGGGTTTTTTTGGGGGGGTTACATCTGTAAGCAGACTTAGAGTGGGTTCCTCATTTTTAAAGCACTTTATGTGCTCTGAATGTCTGTTACGTTACAGCTGTAAACTGCTTTCGGTGCACTTAATATGCAATAATTGTAGAATCTGTACCTAGCCTTAGAGACTAACTTATTTAGTCTCTACTTAATTCACAGGTTAACCCATAAAATGACACGCTACCCAACCTTCTGCTTGACTTGAAGAGAATACAGCTATCTCTTTAAACATTGCATGGTAAAGGGCACTGGAATGGGATCCAAAATAGACAATGCACTGAGAAGAGAACTCACTAATGCCACTATAATTAGCATGTACCATCTAGCATTAAACTAGAAGAAACAATGAGGAGATGGGGGATATCCCCTCCCCAGAAGAGACTCAGTCCATTTAGGGTCCATAACCTAAAGAAAGAAACAACTGAGTAGGCTCATGGTTTCTTTTTAAACAGTCAGAATGTAGGTTTTTTAATTCTATCAAATGACTGATTAGTGTAAACTACAGAAATGGTTGAGAGCAGGGACTAGAGCATGTGCATATATGCTCATTTTCTTTCTCTCTCTTCCCTCCACTGCATCTTGCATCCCTTTCTACACTGGAACAACATCCAGAGAAAGAATGAAGAACACTTCACCCTGCCCTCTCCCTCTACAGTCTAGCCTATAGTTTGGTATTTACAGCACTTGCCTAGCTGTCAGGGGGTGCATTTACACATGAGTTTTACTGTGGAGCAGACTAATTTGATCCACAGTAAATCATCACCATCTACATGTGCACTACAATTAGGGTGTAGTAGACTAATTTACTCTGGCATAGGATACTCCCATCAGACACAAGTACCGTCCTAAGCCAGAGTAAGCAACTACAATTAATAAATAGGTAGATGGTGATGCAGATGCAAATTGCATCCAGTCAGCTGAGCCAGCAGGGGCCAGGCTGCTGCCTGCCACTGAGCCTAAACTGCTCCACCTAGGCTCAATTGCTCCTGTCACCAAGCACACATTCAAACCCAGATTAGTTTACTCCAACAGAAATTGCACCAAAGTAAATTCATTCACATTAACTGCACACATAGATGCACATAGGAGGTCTGGATTTGAATCCTTTCCAGCTGCAGAAATAATTGGATATGCATAAATAATACTTTGTGATACCACATCTTTTAAAAGAAAGTAGCAGCTGAACCAGCTTATTAGGCAGAGCCAGATCCTGTTGGTGTATATTAGCTGCACTCTGAGAATATACACCAAACTTAGCCCTTCAGGGCACTGTAGCACGCATGAGCTGGGTGACAAGGTATTCAGACCTTTTAAGGCACACTTCTGGACCCCTATAAAACTTAAAAAACAAAAAGTGAACGCCTATAGAATTTAACCACTTCCAGGGCTAGGTAGCAGTTAAGCTTGAATTTTTAGGTTTACAATTTTGGATGTAGAGGCTCAAATTTAGACCTCAGTAATAGAGGGCTAAACCACACTCCTTTTTAACTTTCACCTACCACAGAATAAGAGCATTCACACAGACAGATACTACAGAGTAGCTGATGTGTGGTTAGTTCCTGTCCAATTTTAACTCCTTGTCATTTGTTAATTTTTCCATAGCTAAGTCTTTAATTGTACCAGATTCTTAGTTTTAAATTTAAAGTAAAATGTGGTTAGGAGCATGTACAGAGTTGAGAATCCTTCCCCACACACAATTATATAGCAGAAATTACTTTTTGTTAATGTATGTAATAGCATTTACTCAACTCTTAATTCTCCCTGTGTAAATCATTAAAGGTCTCGCATAATAAACCAAACTACTGTTGACATTGGGAACCTAAACTCTGGGTAATCCCATACGGTAATTACTTCATACCATACCTCTTAGCATTAGCTTGAATCTCCAGTTCTGTCCTTTTTCTCATATCAGACCCAATTCTACAAAAACACGAGTAACTTTATGCATGTGTACAAACATAGGTTCCCAGATCCTACACTGTTATAGTGAATGCACAATTCTCCTATGGACCTAAGTATGCAGACATGCTTGAACACTATAAACAGTTAGCTTGGGTTCCCAAAATGTCATTCAAAAGCCACATTTTTCTAAATTCTTAAAGAAATACTATGGAAGCAAATCAACACTTTATTTTTTTAACTAATCAGCTGAGGAAGTCAGCATCATAGGTAAATCAGTGTTGTGAATCATTGTTTTTTATGTCTGCAGTTTATACAAGATAGGGCTTATTTTAGCTTGGACCATTGGACAAAGAAAGCAGCAATTCTGTGATAACTACAATTCCACTTTCTGAACCTTGAGAACATTTTTTTGCCCAAATTTTTTTCATTGGCTTTTACTGCAAATTCAAACAATCTAATAGCATATTAATCCACTTTCCTGTCTTGTCTACTCTAGACACACTTCCCGATACTCACTTGTATGATAGCCTTTCCCTAGCTTTTGGAAGTGGACTTCCTAGCCCTTCAGCTAAGAAAACCTGGTACTTCAGAACATTGCACAGATCTTCACAGTAAGACGCTTCCTTTTTTGTAGATGTCAACAGAAGCAGACAAAACGTTTGGGGTACAGGCAATATCTTTTATTAGACCAACTAAACATAACAAAAAAAAACATTCTTTCTCTGTGAGCTGTTTTGGCCCAAAAGCCAGTTGTTTTTAGAACAATATGACCGAAACATGGAAGATATCGTAATTAGCCGTTTTGAAATGATAACTTCACAGCTAACAAGAAAGAAGCAAAACTCAACACCCTGCCTGCAATCGGATACCATCAGGTAACAAGGCTGCTTCACCCTATTGTCTGTGCCTACTTTGCATACTCCCAGAGCAACCTTTGTTAAAATGGACTGTTATACCCAGGGGAACCATACCATCTTTTAACTCCCCTGTGGAAAATGAAGTTTCATTTCTACCTGGGAGAACTTTTACAATCTTTGAATTCTCCTTTGACTAAGGAAGGGCATTTGGGCCCAAAAGCTTGCAAAGAAAAAATTTCTTTTGCTACTATTTAGTTGGTCTAATAAAAGATATTGCCTCTACCCCAAGAGTTTTGTCTGCCTATGCTTTCAGACCAACACAGCTGAAAGCAATATCCTTGGTCACTAGTATAGGCCACATCTACACCAGCTGCTGACTGCTCAGTAGCGTGATACTACTGCACAGTAGCATTGCATGATAAATACGATGATGTGATGCTACTGTGCAATAGTATTAGGCTACAGTGCAGTAGCATCACAAAAAAGTTTATAGGAGTATCAAATAAATGCACAGTAATGACTATGCAGTAGTGTCTCATATAGAGGTGGCCACAGTGATATAATGAAGTTGGAGTGACTCGGGTAGCTGCCTTCGGTAAAAAACAGGAGGAGAGAGGGTGGAGGAAAAAGGTTGATGTTACACAATCATGCTGGGGGTGTAGCAGCAACCAAAAGCCATTGCCCCTCTATGTGGTAGCTGCACTGGGCACCCAGCTGCATCACTATGCCTCTGTGTCAACAGCAGTGAAAGTATAATGGTTATCACCTGAGTTAATCCCCAGAGACAACTACATAGAGATAAAAGGGGCAATTTATGTCATAGCTATTTTTTTAAGCCTCCTGAAAATGTAAGTAGATACTGCATCCATTAAATTGTGGTCACATATTCAAGGTTTTTTACATAAGAGAAACAGCTCAGCTCCCTACCTCCCAACACCAGTTAGTATTTCATAGTTCCCTAACAGGGAATGTTACACACTTTGGGGAAAAAATCCTCTACAGCAAAATGGGCAGACATGCCTGGGACTTAACAGCTGCTCACCCTCCCTTGAGTCTAATAGAATTTATATGGGGCCTAATCCAAAGCCAGCTAAATTCAATAGGGTCTATCAATTGACTGTGTGGATTTTAGAGCGGATATGTGATGATGGTTCCCAATTACCCTCCATGGCTTCTAAATCATAACCTAGAAAAGAACAATTCATAGGTCTGAGGTTTAAGAAATCTAGAGATTTTATAAAAAATGATTCAGGGCTCTAATATACATATTTGTTGGATCTGTATTATGTGATAGCTACCTCTTGATAGAATGCCTCACTGAGTTGCTGTTTTCTCTGTGGTAAATTGCCCCTACCTAGCTCTTTGTCTCTGCCCATTATCTGTGGGACACTGTGGCCAGAGACAGCTGGATGAAGCACAGCTCCTACTTACTACAGTTCCAAGTACTAGGCCATAGGCAATTTATGGCCTCTATTCCAACCTACTTGTCTATGCTTATAGTCCAGGGATCCTTACCCAAAGGTATCTTGGTTTGTCCTTTCATCTCATACATAACAGGCAATTCTGGCCAGAGTAAGGCTTCTTATTTACCATGGTATTAGACACAGGGTAATGAAGTGACTCTTGGTGCTTCAGTTAATCTCCTCATGTTTACAACAGTGAGCAGGGCCCATTCAGGCTAAACTTTTAAAATGTACCAACAGTCCTATACACCATCGAACTACTTTGATTTCCCCAAAACTGGAGTGCTATAAATTATTTTAATTTTCTGACTGATGCAGCCTTTTAAATCTTGTAACAGAAGAAAGGCATGAATGTAGTTATAAAAGCAGATCAGCCTTGTATACACCTCCACTAAGATACTACAATCCTTTAAAAAAATCATCATCTCATCCCAAGAGGGTTAGACAGCCTAAATTCCTATAGAGGGAACAATAAGAGTTAGGTACAGTCAGAAAACCTAAATACTGAGCAATATGAAAACATAAGGCATGGAGTTATGTCTGAAATCCTATCTCTCCAGAGCATTAGGTGTCTGTGTAATTTGGGAGCCAAAGCAGCATGGGATACGTGTGTGTGTGTGCATGTGTGTGTATGTGCGTGCGTGCATGCACATGCACACACGCACATCAACCTTCTACTTATTAGTTTACTAGTGTTACATACTAGCACTTGCTTAGAAAGTTAGAGACCTGGCAATCTAGGTGGAAGATTCCCACAGAATGAAAGGATTAAAACACCTAACCACCAGGGCCCCAACGAATTAGCTGTTTGGGAGTCTTTTCCTGTTGGAGCCACTGGGCTGATGGGCAGTCAAGAATCAGAAGGACAGCTAGCAAGACAGAGCCTGACACTGTACCCTAATGTTCAGGCTAGTCCCCATAGAGGGGTAGATACCTGGGTTCTCTTCTCTGGCTTGGTAGATACTGTTCTTAGAAGTGCTAAATGTGAGTTTGAATCTCCTCCAGTTTGAAGGTTACAAGTTAAGGTCACTATCTTTTATTTACCTGAGCATTGTGCACATGTGTACACACACACACACATCCCAGCTCAGGTCTCCCACAAGCAATCTGACCAATAGGTTATTATTTAAACAAATGGGTACCATCACTAAAGCAACTGTGTTCTCCAGTTAGCATGATCTTAGTTGTTCCACTTACACAAAACTCTTGCTGCTGATGTGAGGCATGTTTTGTGAGTGTGTAATAGACTCTTAGAAAGAGTTTATGAATCTTCTAGCACTGATCTGGAATTGCAACACTGATTATGCAGGGTTAGGTGCTTGTCTTTGTGAGCTGGGTAGCATGTAAGACTGATCAAAAGCCTCAGTCTAGGTGTCTCAGGATCCTGTTAGGCCAAAACAGAGGCCCAGAATTAATTTAGGCTTTTAAGAGGTTTTACAGCTGCTGGAGCAGAGATTCCCTGGATCACTTTTTGTGACAGTTTCCAAAAATCTTCTTAAGTCCTGATCAGGTGCCTGGCTACATATATCTTGAGCACATATGTTCAAAATATCATAGGACCACAAGCCTTGTGATCTATCGCAATCTGAAGTGGTACTACACTTTAGAGGATAAAGCTACAACAGGTGGTTGTGAAACAGAACAGATTTTTCTTAGCAGATACAGATGACAAATACAGTTTTCCTGGGCATGTCTACACAAAAGGTTTACTGCAGAACTGACTAATTAGCTCTGCAGTAAAATGTCACTGTCTACACGTGCAGTGCTATTAGGCTGCAGTAAACTAATTAACTCCACTGTAGGATAGTACTGCCAGACACAGCCTGCTGGCTAGCCCCACACTGTAGCATACGTGTGCCTCAACCAGCCCCTCCACAACAGTTGAGCTGGGTTGGAGCAGCCCCAGGCTGGCAGGTTTGCCCCCAGGGTATCCTGCCAGCCAGGGCTACACCACCCTGGCTCAACATGCTGAGGTCCTGGGCTCACGTACAAATGCAGTGCCCAGGAGCAATAAACTCTGCCACAAACTGCACCAGAGTTAAGTCAGCCATGCTAATAGCATGTGTAGACACACCCCTTCCCTCTTTGGGCTTTCTCTCCATCTTTGCAGATATAAAGGGAATTTACTTAGCCAATATAGAGAGAAAGAACATTCTTGGTGGCTGTAACAGACATGTTTCTGAATTTACATTAGTGTAAATCAATAGAAACTCCGCTGAGGTCAATGAAATTAAACTATTTAAAATCTGCATTAGTCAGATGAGAATAATTCCCAACATCTGATTTTCTTTTGACATAAATACTAAGCCAAAATCTGAAAATTAATATGAAGTGGATTGCCCCGTTCAATTCCATATTTCAATTAATTTTCTTTAATTACATGTTACAGTTTGAACCTGAGGGCTCTGCATACAATGAATTATACAGAGACCATTAATTAATCTTTTTTTCTATCTTGTGGCTCCTAGCTTCTGGGATGAGACCTGCCTTCAAGAAAAATCGAAGAAACTATGGAAGATCAGGGCTATGGAGTATAACTCCATGCTGGTGGGATAGTTTAACATTATTCAACTGAATTCTAGGGTTATGCTTAACTAGAGTTATATGACTATTGCAAAAGTACAAGCTCTTTCCTGGCAAGTCTGTTCTATTTTTTTACTGATGCATGTCCAGTTGTGTTTCTCAAATGTTAAGAACTGAATCAAAAGCAATTCAGTGAAATTGGACATGAATAATTTATCTCATTCTCATACTTTTTAAAGGGGAGAAGAGACCTTGTAATTCACAATTTTGCCCATGCAATGGAAAACACTGCTTACTGGGATTTCTGTCTTTGGAGTCTTGGATGCTTTTTTAGTCACACTTGCATAATAAGTGTTGTATTATTCAGAGGTGTGCAAGGCCATCAAAACTTATTCAGCAGGTCAGAGAACATCAGTGCCTGCTGATCTGTGAGTGCCATAGATAATTTCTTTCCTCAACTATTATTGGCTTTGCAGCAGAACCTGACATCTTCAATATAGGTAAAAATACTCCAAATACCAAGCACACACTTATTTTGAGACTATACATATTTGAATTCTTACTAATTTCTTCTGCAAGGTCATATACTTCACATGCAAATTTTAGTGGATCAGAACTTGATTTCTGAATTTACAATCCTCCAGAGTTATTTCAAAATGTTGCCAAATCATCCTACATGTGATTAGGATTTTGTGGGAAGTAAACAGTATTTACCTTGAATGACAGGGTCTCAATGACTTGTGTCATATAAGAGGTCAGACTTGGTGATCATAAGAGCCCCTTCCAGCCTTAACATCTGGAAATAAGTGAAATAGACATATTTAGTGATGAACATTTCTCCTGCTAGGGATTATGAATGATGGTTCAACCATAACATAGAAATAGGTAGTTAGCCACAGTAATCTATAGTCAGGAGAAGATAGGGCAGGGAAGTATGTTACAGACTAACTCAATTATAAATGCATAAGCTTTCATGGGAAACCATCTACTTCATCAGATGCTATAATGAAGCATTTGACAAAGTAGGCTCTTGGCTACAAAAGCTTATGGATTTCTGAACAAGTCCTTAAAGTGCCACCCTGCCCTGCCTTCAACAGTAGTGAACAGAAATACCATACAATCCTCTGTTATGCATTATACAACTTACTGATGTAATTCCAGGTGAAGTTTTCACACACATTTATTCAGCAAGAAATTCTGTTCAGAAAATTTCAATTCTTCTTTATTTCTTGATAATTTCTTATGTAAAAAAAGCAATGGCTGTCATTCTTGTGGATATTGAGTTTACTGCTGGTGTTGATTTTAGATTAATTATTAGTTAGAGAGAATTAAGGATTAAAGGGCAAAGCAAAGAGACAGCTGACCTCAGGAAAATACTCCAAAATGTGTAAGTAACAGGAATTTACAAAACACCTTTCATAGACGAGCCTACAAACTTCACTTCATAAATCTACTGGATACAAAAAATCATGGACTTAATATAGACATAGGATTTATGACACATTGCAACCTATCTGACATCTGACTCTTTTCTACCTTTGAAAACTACTACAATAGAACCCCCCTTACTTACCTTTGGCTTTCCTTGTTTTCTCCCTCCCTTCCCTCCTCTACCTTTTGTTTTCCTAATTTCCATCCATTTACATTCTCACTGACATCCTGTCATACTTTAGGCTTCTTTCATTCCTTGGAGTCTCAGAACAGCAGAGACTCCCTATGCCTGAAGAAAAGTGATTGCGCCCAAAAGCTCACAAAGAAGCTTCTACCAACTACTCAGTTGGACTTCTAAAAGATATCACATCTACCCAAGGAACCTTGCCTGCCTAAGTAACAGAAAGAATGTTATCAATACCATTGTTATTTAGACTTCTCAGTGTAATCTATACATTGATTTTTGGATTCATAATCATTCAGAAGTACTGCAGGATGCTACCAAATGCTAGGTTTTGTATTCAGATTGCTGACTTTCCTAAACAATACATAAAACTTCAGTCCAGGAGTTCCTTACTGACTGCACATCTGATCAATTGTAGTTAAGTTATTCATTCTAACTCATTCACATTTTAAGCTACTTGGGCTTCAGCCAGGAAAGTGCTGAGGACTTTTCCCTGACCCTGAAAACCATTTCGAAGGTAAGCATCTGCATGCATGTTCTTCAACACTAGGACCAGAGATCTGAGCATGGTGAAGATTCTGGTTCACAGCTTCCTGATACAACATGTTCATATGTTTGAGGGGTGGGAAGGGGTAGAGGAAGGGTTATCCAGATACTTTAATAGCTTCCTTATGATCAGAGAGGATATTCCTACCCAAGGATATACACTAGTGGAATACTAATAGATCAAAAGCTTGACATGCTGTCTACTCTGAGACCCTTGACCCCATAACCTATTCCAAAGTTTGGAGATTTGCAATGCAGCTCTCAGAGAATAAGTTGGCCCTTGAGTTGGCTTTGAAATGTTATACTTGGAGTATTCTTCAACAAGAGATCTAATGAAAATACAAGGCTGTCATGCAACTGCCTGATAAAATGAAAGAATACAGCATTAACAACAAAGTCCCCAAACTGAAAAAAGAGATACCAACAGGAAGTATATCTGAAATATTATTGAAAAGACCAAGCTGCAAATCTCTCTTTATCATTGGGTCCCCAGGAGAACCAAGGGAAGAAATATAATTCCTTTCCTATTATGTAAAATTCAAGTTCAATAGAAAAAACGTGATGTCTTGCTGACTTTTAATATACTCTAAACTCTCTGTCACTACTGCAATATGAATGGGCATCCAAGCTCTCTTGCTTGTAGGGACCACAAAATCTGACAGCCGAGAGAGCAAATATACACCGAGATGGAGTTTCCTTATAAAAAAACAGAGTTTCCTTATAAGAATAAGAGTTTATGATTTTGAAGCTTGAAGAACAAAAATTGCCTCAATCTATATGCTCCCTGGCACCCCACAGTAATGCTGTCCTAATGGTATGACGTAACCAAAAAAATTATAGCCAGTTAAAAGCCAGGCAGATATAAACTGTGTGGCAACTGCTTACATGTATGCTCGTATCCCCTGGTGAGTGAAAACTATAACCATTATAGCTTGCCCACTTCATTCAGGGTGAAGTATGGCTCATACTGGAGAATAAGTAAATAATAGTTAGAGTGGGGCAATGGATGAATGGTATGCCTGCACCACCTTTCAATTCAGGGTAGTATATTAATTTAGCCATATCCTACATGATAAATTCATTCAGATGGAAGTGATGCATTGACCACAAGTATGCTCTCATGGTAGTCTTTCGCTCCGTGATCCTCTTCTAAGGTATGCTGATCCTTGGTTTGGGAGTCTCTTGTGCAGTATTATATTTAGGGGTGGCTCACAGTGCCAAAATAGACTGTATGCCATAGCAACTGCAGTCAAGTTGCAGGGAGACTGACACAGCAGCAGCAGCCATTGTTGCTAGGTACATGAAAACATTACACTTAGATTAACCTAACTAGGGCGTTCAAAGAGGTTAGACTAGAAAAAAAGAGCTGGTCCAATCTATCATAGGTCACCTGAGGAGAGAACTAGGTTAGATCAGGAACAGCTTAGTCTGACCTAACAAATGTCTACACACATTCCCAGCACAGCTCTGGAGCTGGGGAATCCCTGCTTCTTGCCCCAACCCTAGGGCTATGGTCTTCCTACCCCTCCCACCCTGACCAGGTTATTCTTAGCCCCCTGACCCCCTCCTACCCCCAGATAGACACCCTCCCCCTGTGGACCTCAGGTCTTCCTATCCAGACTCTAAGTATTCCAGGTCCAGGTACTTTGCATAAATAATAAATATCCTTTCTTATCCTGCCATACAGCTAAATCTCTGTCCAGGCTCTCACTGGCTCAGTAGCAACATCTTTTTTTCTTACCTTGACAAAAGCAGTATTGTCTCACTTTGTACACATTTGGAATGCTATTGCAAAGGTTGTTGTCCTAGTCTTCTGATCAGATCATTTTGATTCCTCTGT
>NW_017729007.1:13104435-13128941 GCF_001723915.1 Gavialis gangeticus | reverse complement strand
GCTCTTCGTTGTCCTTACTGGACTGGCGTCACATCGTTACAGTTCGTTGTGTGTTACCAATTTATGAGCTGTTGACCAGCCCTAGGACTATCCAGCAGGCAGCCGCACCTACCTCATCAGAGGTAGAAAGCAAGGGCTTGTTGGAGAACCCTGTGGGCCAACAGACCCCTTTGTTTGTTCACCTGTTTGTTCACTGTAACTGAAGACATCGTTTCCTATGCATCTAAGCGTAAGTTAAATAAATTCCATCTTGTTTAAGGAATCATTACGCTTCCTGTGCCGCTCAGACTCCATCGCCAAAACTCCCACCTGTCCGTATCCAATTTGCCACCACCCGGCCGCACCACCATGACCAACACCGTGAGCTTGGCTTGCCAGCTCCGTGTTGCCCAACAATATGTAGTGTCTAGCACAATGAAATCTAACTGATGATGAGGGCTCCAATGTGTTATAGTCACACAAAAATGATAATAAATATAATTTAAACTTTTTTGGCAATCCTTTGCAGTCAAGGATGATTGTTTTCCATGACTCTTTCTGTGTGTCTGAAAGTGGCTGAAAAGGCCTATTGAAAATCAACAGACTGTACGGCAACTCAGACACGTGTTTCCATGCTGGCTGGATGGTGCTGGATTCTTGATTTGGTCCCCAACACACTGTTTCTGCCACTCCCACTTTTCCATCTCCTGTTGGTGTCATGAAATTTCAAAGTCCTCAGATCCCTGCAGCAGACTCTTCCTCCATTTGGGGCAGTCCTGGACAATAGTCTCCCATGAGTTGACATCGATGTAACATTTTTTTAAGTTGGCCTTGAGGATGTCCCTGAAGTGCCTTCACTGCCCTCTTGAGCATACAGCTTGGTGGAGCTAGGAGAACAAAACTTGCTTCAGGAGCCTGGAATTGTACATCTGGATGACATGGCCAGCCCAACAAAGTTGATGGTGGATGATCATCGCCTCTATCCTTATTGTGTTTGCTTGCATGAGGATGCTTACATTGGTATGTCTGTCTTGCCACTGGATTAGGAGGATCTTCCACAGGCAGCACTGATGGCAGTTCTCCAACAGTTTTAGCTGTCTCCTTAGCTTGTCTATGTCTCAGCTCTGTACAGCCAGGTGGAAATCATGACTACTTGATAAACCATGAGCTTGGTTTTGGATCTGATATTGCAATCTTTGAACACCCATTTTGTAGCCATCAAAAGGCTGCACTTGCACATTTCAAGTGATGTTGGATGTCTTCATTGATGCTAGCCTTCTGAGAGAGATGGCTTCCAAGTTATGGGAAATATTCAGTGTTCCCCAGAGTTTCACCATGGACCTAGATTATTGGAGCTGGGGACTGTCCACTAAGAGATTGCTGGTGGAGGACCTTAGTCTTCTGAATGTTAAGCATCAGTCCCATTTTCTTGGATGCCTTGTGTAACGGGGGCACGCCGGGCCGATCTCCACGTGGCCCGCGCACCTGTTCTTGGGCAAACTGCCTGTCTTCTCACCTGCCACACCTTGGTCTTAATTGATTAATTAACAGATGTAATTAGGCAGGAAGCTGCCCATTTTCTGCCTTGCTGCTAGGGGGAGCTATCTGCGGTTCCATTCCTCCCTTACACCACAGCCCAAACCTCGCAGATGACATCATGATGTTCTCATACGCATCAGTCCCCCACGATGGGGCCCAGAATCCTGCTGTAGGACCTGCTGTAGGACCTCTAACTGAGTTCCTCCCTTCAGGCGGAGTCTGCCGTGTCATACTGGGCCACATATCTCCCTGCCACCAGTTCCCCTTGGGGTATGGTCCCCTCACTGAGACCTTTGGCTCACAGTAGTCCCAGCCCACCTTCAGGCCAGTCAGGACCCCAGGCCCCTGGCTCTTGGGAGTCCCTCTTGGTGGGCCTCCTTACCCTTTTGACCCTGCTGGTCCTGGCCCCCTCCTGGACCAGTCAGGGGAAGCTCTGGCAGGCCTTGATGTACGACCCATACTCTTATCCCAGGGTCTCCCTCTCTGGGTCCTCTTCCACGGATGTGGGGAGCTGGGGTTACCTCACACCATGACAGGGGCCTCAGGGTCTCACAGGAGACTCTTACTGCCCCCCGGGCCGCAGGTCATGGTACTACTACTAGTCCTATATTCGACCCAAACACTGCCTCCTCACATTGGAGGACTTACTGGGTTCAGGACTCAGATCTCTCTCTCTGGCTGAGCCCCCTCTCCCTTCACAGGGCTCCACACGCTGCCCCCCATCACACTGGGGGCTCCACACACTTGTAACGCCCCCTTTACTCAGAGTCTCATGGCTTCTCTCCACAGGTGGCCTCAAGTGGCTGTAGCCATGCCTGGCCCCCAACTCTCCTCCTCGGGGTCTCAAACCTCCACAGGGATCAGGTGGCCTTAGCCACACCTGGCCTCCAACTCTCCTCCTTGGGGCTTGCACCCCCACAACTACCTCCAGTGTATGTGACCCACCCGAAGGTGAGGGCTAGGGGTTAAGGAGCCCCAACCCACCTTACACAAGGGTGATCACTGGCCTGGCATTTCCTGGGGGCTCCCGCGCCCCTGGGAGCCCCACCAGGCGACCAACTCCCGGCACGGTGTAGTTTCCGGTCGTACCCAGGACCAGGAGCCTCCTACCATCCCCTACAGCTCCTCCCTTACCTCCAGATGAAACTCAGAAGCCCTCAGGCCAGGCAATGTTGTTACCTGACCTCCAGCAGCCAAACTGCCTTGTTTATATAGGCAGCCCTGAGCCTAAAATGGCTGCCCTCATTAGGCACTTGAAGGCTGCCAGCTCCAGGGCCTTAAAGTAGCAGGCACACATAGCGTCCTGCCACATCTTGGTAAAGATATTGATGATTGCCTGAAGGTCTGCTTCCAAGTCAGCACACACTACAGCATCATCAGTGCACTGGAGCTCAGAAAGTGGCATTGGGATGGTCTTGGTTTTGGTTCAGAGTCAGCTGAGATTAAACACTGAGTTAAGAACACTCTCATCAACAACAAAGTCTTTATGAGACAGTCTTCAAAATGCTCCTTCCAATGGGGATTGATGGTTCCCCTTTCCTTGATCAGGTTTCCTCTAACCTTAGGTCTCAAGGGGGTTGGTCCCTGAGTGCTAGGCCAATGGATGGCTTTAGTGGCACTGAAGGAACCATGCATATTGTGGATATCAGCAAGACGTTGAATCTCCTTAGCCTTATTTTCCCACCGTTTGTTCTTCATATCATACATCCTCCTTTGGACCTCTGCCTTGGCTTGCTGTCATCTAAATAGATTACAATTAAATGAAAAACAGTAAATCCTAAACTTGAATATATAAATCTACAGTCTATGCTGTCCAAGTTTGCCTACGCTTGGATAAACCTGGAGCAGATTTTGAATATCATGTTTATATTTCCACAATACTTGTAGACAACAGAATAGTTTAAAAGGCTGAATTAACATGTGTTTGCAAATTATGTCACTTGTCCTTTTTTGACTTTTCAGAAGAACAAAGGTAAAACAACTTTATGGCTTTTTCAGAGTACAGAGTAGTGGAGATTATCAGACACATGGAAAATGAGAAGCGTAAATTTTGTTAATATATAAATTGAACAGGTGTATCTAACTGCCAAAACAACATAATAAAAGTATTTTCCTGTATGTACTCCAAGTTAAATATTGTAATAACCATGTTTTATATTCCAGGTTGTAGGCTGCCAGTAACAGTCTCTCCTCAATGAATATTATTAAACCTTTAATTATGTTTTCCAGTAACTATAAATTTCTTTAAAAAAGGTAACCCTCTCTTTCTTTTCTGATACACTGTGGCTAATCATTAACTTCTTCTTCTGTTTATAGCTCCAGACTGATTTTCAAAATATGAATAAGCAGTGTTTTGATTAACTGAGAATCATTTAAAGCCGTTAGATTTGTGAACCCCACACTCATGTACACTTTTAGCATTATACTAAGATCTGAACAAAATATCTGATAGTGTTAATTAGTAGATCTACAAATCTGCTTATTGCTACTTAACATGCATTTGTGTACAATTAAATATAATGCACATAAACAACAGACGAAAGAGTCATATAGAAGGCAAAGTGACATTTATAAAAATGCAAGTGATAACATGGCTAGCAGAATTTAATGATTTATAAGTATCACTTAGAATAGGCATTTGAAAACTGAGAAATGACAACAAGAATACATTAAACCGGTACAAAATTTAAGGGGCAAAATTTAGAGCATAAAGCAGAATTGGAGATATTAAACTGGTTAATATGTGGAAAGCTGTATGAAATATTATCAATGTGTTACACATGCAAATGTAGGACAGAATTGGCACTTAATTGGCCAAAACAGTTCATTAAAAAATCTACTCATGCCCTTATTGAACATCACAGCATAAAATACTCTCCAAGAAACAAAGTACTGCAGTGTACCAGAACTGAAGAATCAGAAAGACAAGACCACCACTGAAGTCCTGCTTCTGAGTTGGCAGGAAATTACGGAAGTTAAAATATGTTCAGATTGTCCCACACCTTGCACTACAAAGGAAGGCAAAAAAAGAAAAAAAATCCTACGGCCTTGCAAATCTGAGGATCCCTCTACAAGCACAAGTAAAGACACAATGAGTTCCAATTTATGATCTGCACAATTGCACTTCCTGCCACGCCACACGTGCATGGCAGGAGGCATGGTCATGGGATCACAAATCAGATCCCATCATACCTTATTGCCATTGCAGGGGGAGCCTAATCCCCCTCAGATGGAGCATCTCTGTGACTGAGCCCTGTATGAACATGTGGCTGGATAACCACTTAAGTTGTGATTACCTGGTCAATCATACCATAAGTGTACCATGTATATGAAGCAACCCTGGCTGAAACATTATTTCCAGACCCCAGATCTGGTGACTGATTTGACCCTGAGCTCACAAGCCAAATGCAACTCCAAGATTTTTAGTATCATTAAGACCACCTATTCTCCCAAGCCAAACCCTACTGTTAGCTGGATCAGAGTTTATTAGCCTTAGAAGAAGACAACAACAATAAAAACTCCCAAAACAACAAAAAAACTCCCAGAAGCCAGTAATGCATCAATGAGGGAAAAATCCTCTTGCCTGCTATGCTGATCAGCAGAATCCCAGAAACATGAGATTTCTGGACTCCTCCCGCATAAAGATCAAGTTTCCTTTTTGCTAATGTATTCATAAAAATAATCAAACAACAACTCAACCTTCATCTTGCTAAGCTAACTAAGCCAAGCACTTTTACCTTGCTGTCATAAGACAGGTTCTCCATTCCCCCAGCTAGCCCCATTGCCCTATTCTAAATTTCTTTCTGTTTAAATTGACTTTTTTAACATAACAACCAGAACTTCACACATTATTCTAAATGGGGTCTTAATAATGCCTTATACAATGGTACTAATATTTCCATGTATAGGTATATCCTGATTAATACCCACAGGACTGCAGTAGCCTTTTTCACAACTACACCATGCTGGTGACTTACGGTCATTCTATGTTTGACAAATACATGCAAGTCTCTCCTTCTTCTGTTGCTCTCTCCCCACTTCCTTATAGCAAATAAGTCCCTCTTTTTATAGCAAGAGTTTTTGGTATTGGTCCCTAAGTATATGATGTTGTATTGTATGCTATTACATTCTATACAATTTCTATTGTTCCTTTCTGCCAACGTATCTAATTCTTCCTGTAAAATAATCTGATCTTCCTAAGTATTTGCAATATTTAATGTTATCTACACATTTACCCTAATCTTACAGTGCAGTGGCTAGTAAAAATGTTAAACAGGATTGGTTCCAAGATTGATCCTGGAGGCACACTACTAATAATCTTTCCAGTCTGATAACACTCCTTTCAACACTATACTCATTGTAATCTCCTTTTTAGCCAACTCCTTATCCACTTACAATTACTGTATTAATCCCTGTCTTTTCCAGTTTAGCTAATGATTTCCCATGAGGCACAGTATCAAATACTTCGCTTAAATCTAGATAGATTAGGTCTACTGCATTGCCCTCACATAAGTAGTCAGTTATCCTACCCACAGAAGGATATTAGATTGGTGTGAAAATCTTCCATGTGTTTTCCATTTTCTGTTTATGTCTCTTAATATTTTTGTTCATTCCATGTCTCTTCTAAAACTGCATAAAACTGAAATCAAGCTAACTGACTTGCAGTTACCCAAGTCACTTTGTAGCACTATATTGCCTATTTTTCTCTTTAAGAACAAAGGAGGGTTTCCACCATTAACGTGTTTGCTATCAATTTACTGGTATGTAGTTCAATAACTGATAATTTTACTCCAGGACTGTGGAGCTTCCCAAGAAAAGATCATCATCCTAAGGGAGCTCCAGGATTGGAGGAATTTCATGATAGAAAAGCTGTCTTGAGCTGTGCTGCCGGGAAGGAGGACCATCAGTCCATTTACTACACTGCTGGGTACTCCTATGATTCTACATTATGGGTAACAAAAAAGCATCTTGTATCACTGCAGTCCCAGTGGAACCTCTCCAGAAACCTAAGAGATATTTTACAGTCATTCTCCTTTCCTTTCTTGTACATTTCTATTCCTTCCACTTACATATTTTCTTGAAATTTGCCACATATCCCCTGGGGTATATGTATATCGCTTTGAAAAACACTGCTCTAACATCTTGTTTTGCTTTTTCAAAAGAGTATAATGATCTTGTCTGCTTATTTTCAATAATACAGTATAAAAATGCTTCACATGAGCAGGTGAGAGTAAATCTTTTTTCTACTGGAAATAAATTATCACCACTGCCTACCTACAAGTCACAGGCCATTTTACATTTAATATTACTAAGTGCTATTTCCTGCCTTGACAAATACACACACGAGTGCACAGATCATGCCCAGTACTGCAAGAATCCTGTCAATTAGAATTTGTGCAAGCAGCCAGAAGGAATGCAAACTAGAGAGCATTTTTCTGCTGAGCTACACAGGAGCAGCTTGCAGTCCCAGCTAATTCTTGCTGCTGACTGTAGCATAAACGATAGCCAGTTGGAGGCTTGGCCATGCTCCCTAAGGAGCAGACCACAGAACCTTGGAAATGTGCTGTGTGGATGGTTGCATTAACCTACTCTCTCTCCAAGTGCTCTCGACTACTACAGAGCATGCTTACCCTGCTTGATAAGAAAAGGTAAAAAATTTCCATCCTCACTCTTCCCCCCATTTAAGACCCAATTCAGCATAGATTGGCTTTGTTTATGTGTTTTCCAGGCAAGGTTTCTCCAGTCACGATTCATATGTGACTAGTGGTTGGCAGAGCTGCTTCTGTCCCAGTGAGGCAGCCTTTGCCAGTAGTGAAGAAATGACACTTTTTTTGGATTTCTGGAGGAAGGAAAAAGAGGAGGGGGAATGCCATTACGCTTCTAGCAGCTTGTATTCTCTCATAAAAATAAATATAAACACAGAGGCATAACTGCTAGGGTACACTACTACACAAACACTTCTCTGCAGCCTATAAAGGTGTTTCATGTTTTTCCTTGCTGAACATTTATTTGGTACCAAATAAACTGTTATCAGTTCTGCAGGTCACAATAAAATCAGTAAAGTAGCAAACACAAAGGAAAACTAAATCAAACTGTTAAGTGGTTTGAGAGCCAAGAGCACTCAGTCACTCCAGTGATGAGCATGGTATTGTGGCCCAGATAGTTAGATTAGATGGAACAGCAGAGGAACAAACAGCAAACAAAGGATGCAATTTAGTAATCTAGCCTATTACACTGAATAGGGTAGAAGTCCTGAGGAAAAGCAGCATGTGCTCAAAATTTTCCAGTTGTATTGTAACAAAGAGATGAAAGGATGTGAAATGCAGGTCGCAGCATTTTTCTGTACTTAGAGTATTTCACTTTGCATGTTCTTTTTAATATTTTGGTTGGTTTGGCAGGGTTGTGTGTAATTTGTAGGTCTGTCAATACCTTACCAACCTAAAAAAAGGGAAGCAGGGAAATCAGATTAAGAAAACTTTCCAAAACCAGGCACGAGGCATTTTTCCATTTTACTTAAAAATCTTGCCTCAAAATTCTCTACCACAAAGTCCACAAATATAAACCCACTCATCTTTTTCTTTAAACAATATTTTTTCTAGGATTTTTAATACATTTTGACCAGGTACAGATGTTAAGCTTTTACCAGCATAAGTTGGAAACCAATTTATATCTGTAACAGAACAGAAGTTCAGCACACATGGACTAGGACTAGTTTAAAACTGGTGGAACCTGGTTTAAGATTTGCCCCCCCAACAAAGGGCTAATGCTACCCATCTAAATTACACCGCTTACAGAAAACCACATAACCTAGATTGATTCCACCTTGAGATTCTTGAATGTCTGTACCTAGCCTTTATGTTTTATAACCATGTCTTATCTTATGTCTTGTACAATGCCAAACATGCTGTCTCCAGGCCTTTGTACATGCCACAAAAATTGGCCTTTAAAGCAGCTTGAATGCTCTTTTGTATCGCTTTAATAGTGTTGCTGTTCGCACACCTCCAAGATGTTTTAGTTTGCTGCCCAACAAAGTGCAACAGTGCAGGGGGTGCTGGAACTGGATGTGCTTGGGGCTTGGTGGGCCCTGAGCAAATCAGAGGCTGTGGGACCTGGCAGCAGCCTATGCAGGCAGGCTCCACTGGGAGAAAAAAAAAAGCAACAAGCCTGATCTGGGTTTTTTTTCCTGGAACCCGCCTGCCGTTGCTGTGCGGGTGCTTCCCTCTGTGGCTGCAGAGACCCTGGGGACCTGCAGGTGGGTGCCGCCTGGGTGGGCCCGCCACAGCTCAGGAACCATTTGATCTGCTGGCAACTCACCCCTGTCCCTCTGCTGCTGAAGAGGCAGCTAAGGGGGGTGTGGGTGTGTGTGTGTGTGTGTCCATGTACACACCACAGGGGTTTAGTTCAGTTTAAATCTCCCTAAATTGAATCGGTGTTTTTAAAAATCCACCATTTCAATTTAGAGAGAACTAAACCAAATTAAACCCCCTGTGGCATGTACAAGCAGCTTCCCTCTCTATACCTAACAAACATGTAATAGCAAAGTGGTACATGAATACATCTGCAACTCCAATAGTCAAGACACATCCAGCTGAGGTAGAATTTTAACAGCCAATGTTGGATGAACCTTGGAAAGTTCAGGGGGGTATTTCAGAAAAGATCCTGAACATTTCAGTAGCTTCAGAGCCACTCATGTCCATCTTAATCAAAAATATGTATTATTAGATATCTTCATAAAGTGTATCTACCTGTATTATCTGAATAAGTTACAAAACATGGAGTTAGGAAAGAAGCTATCACTATTGCAGTTATGCAGATACAGGACAGTAACTGCCCATGTACAACATGGGGGCCTACATTTTTGGCAGGTATGCCACAAATTAGCCTGGTACCACTTTGAGTCCCTTCAACTATTTGATTTGCTCCTTTGCTTTCTGCTTCTTCCCCTATATTCCCCATCCCCATGCTCTGCTTCCTGACCTGTTCACTGTGCTTGGTCTGGTGTTTTGCTGGCTTCTGTATATGCTGCTGTTGCATCTGTCCTTCCCTGCTTGGTTGCAAGGCACACTAGAGGCTACTGGTGCCACAGGTTGGCCATTGCTGGCTTTGACTACAGCAAATGAAAACTAATGATAATAACGTTCAGGGAAAGAGGAGCTAAATCTGCCATAGCTTGCTTTTCAGTCACCTCAGGGTAAGATTATAAACATAGATACTTACTACAGAACAGCTGATAAACTCCTATCCCCTTTTACCCTACCTCAGAGTAATTAATTTTTCTGTTCACACCCATCCCTAATCCTCATTTTTTTGGAATCTTATAAGCAAAAAAAAACCCAAACAACCCAGAGTTTCTTGGAAGCTTTCCGGTACTTGTTGATTCCTAACAGGCCACAAATATTTTTGTTGTGTCATTTTTTACAGCATTTGCATTCCAAGACATAAAAAAGCTGCAAAAATACTCAGAAAGCTGATTGTTAGTTCTTCATTTTTGTTTTTTGTTTGGACTTTTGGTTTGTTTCTTTCAAGGCAGGTGGGCATGCAGGGCAAGTTTGACAGGTTTTCTTTATTCTGTTCTGCAAACCTTAAAATGGATGTGGTTTCATTTAAAGTTTGAAGATTTGAGTCAATTCTCAGTATACCTTGATCAGTATACCTGTTTGTAATTGTAAAACTCATTTTGATAGGTAGTTAACCACTTTGTCCTACAAAACAGAGGCAAAACAAGCTGTTTTGTATCCTAGGTAGTGATGGTGGCTGGGCTGGCAGTAGCAGAAGCTGCCAATCTTGTGCCCTTTCTAAGTTGGCAGCCAAAGCTGGTGCCCTGCTCACCCACCCCTAGTTATGCTACTGCTGAAAAAATTGTCACATTTTGCAAAAAAAAGGAGATGAGGGATTAATGTGCAGGACATTTTAGGCCTGCTGGATTCAGCAGTCTTCCTTCAGTAATGCTGTAATGTTCATTTAACAAACCACAGAAAATTCTTCTTTCTCTACCTTTGTAGTATGCTTTTTTCTCTAGACATAAAGGGTAAATCTTGTAGTCCAAATGACATTTATTTTAGATTAAGAAAAAAACAAGTAGCAGTCATTGAAAAATAGGTGTCAGCCTCTGAAGATGATATGAAGAACACAAGGTACAGTATACAGAGTCTAACTTGCATGTAGTTCTACATTCTGTTGCTATGTTCTCTGGATATTGTACTAATAAAGTCTTAAAGTGCACACAAGAGTATGACCTAATGTAAATAACTACTGGATGTACTGTTTTTCTAGTTGTTTTTTTTCCCCAAAAATATCATCTGGTATTATAACAAAACTGACTAAGCCTGTTAAATATGTAAAAGATGTATTAGTAGAAGGCATGAAATTAATATTTTTAAAGGATATATACATAAGTTCACAAGACCTGATCTACAATCATGTGGCTTACTTTAAGTTGCATGATTGTAGATTGGGTTCCACTTATGCAGGTGTTTGGCAGTGCCAGGACCACACCAAGAATCCGATCTAAGTCGGACAGGGTGGGAAGAGGGGCAACCAGGATTGGAGGCTAGGGGCTGATGGTGGGGTTTGGGAGGTCCAGGGGACTGTTGACATGATGGGGGGAGAAGCTGGCAGATCTGCAAGGTGGGGTTGCCCATATGTCAGTGGGAAGGTTGAGGGGGCTAAAAATAACCTTGTTAGAGTAGAAAGGTAGAAAGAGCACAGCCCCAGGGCTAGGGTGAGTGGCTGGGCTTTCCCAGCCCCGGGGCTGCTCTCTGAACATGTACAGATGTTCATTAGATCATGCTAAACTATTCCTGATCTAACTTAGTTCACATCCTCAGGTGAATTAAGTTAGATCAGGCTAGCACTTTTTTGTACACTGAAGTTTGTACAGATCAGCATTTATAGCAACCTAACTCTAAAGTTCCATCTTGAGTTGTTGCTATAATTCTATAATATGAAAGACATTCTAGACTATTTAAAAAATATCAAATTAAAATTCACTGCAAAATGGTTATGGTTATATGTGGGCAGGTTGCATAGAGTTATTTTATTTACATCAACTGAAGAAGTGCTGCCGCATATGACTATTTAATTTTTTTTAGGGATTTAATACTTTGATATCATTTTGACTTGTCACAATGAAATAAATCATAAACTCTAAAGAGTCCCTGACATACACTCTTAATAGAAGGTCTAGTTCAGAAACAATCCCCCTGACCCCTCCACTGGTTATGTGAGATTGAAAAAAAATAGCAAAGCTAAATTCCCTTTCTAGATTTATCAGGTGGGGTCCTTTTTTTTCCCATGCCAATGTTTACATTGGTACTTTGACAGAACTCACTTGCACTATGAGCCTATTGTTTTCCCACTCTGGCACATATTTAACTAACTGCTCTAAATTAGCTAAACTGCTTGTGACAAACCTAATTCCCAGATTATTCAGGAATAACTGCACAACTACAACAGAACTATCTGCCTATTTTTCTAAAAAGTAGTGTTACAAATGTGTGGATGTACTGACACATACACATGTGTGTGCATGCATTCATATCTGCACAGTGTTTTAGTTTGGGTACAAACTACAATAATGAAAAATAAATGTTGCTGGGGTGATTTTAGAGTTGCTCAGTTAACTGTGAATACTAGAAATGACTGGAAATGCACTTACTTGATAAAAGTAAAATAAAACTACTTTACATTTCAGTAGCACATGCTGTCCAAAGAATTCACAGTACTTTGAATGAATTAAAAAAATTAGTCTACAAAGTCTCCTGTATTTTCTCTCCACTTTACAGATGAAAACACTGAGACACAAATTGGTTCTGAAGTCTTTTTGTACAATATTGTGCAGCCACATATATGCAAATTCATCAGTGCCCAGACAAAACAGTCATAGGTGTTGAAAAACACCTAATATTAAAAAAAAGGACAGAAAACATTTGCATATGAAGTCTGCAGCACACACAGATTCAGTGTGGCAGTCATTTCCACTGGAAGCCTAAGAATCTGAGTCTGAGTTTTCAATGTGTGCAATATGAATTCATAGGATAACTTCTCCCTGCATCAATGTGTTCATCACCTAACATTCCCCAAGGTCCTTATCCAACAACACAGTGAAGCGCAGGGTTAATTTTTATATATTATATATACATATATGCACAGATAGATAGTTATGCAGAAGAACAGTTATACTGAAGCCAAAGAAGATAATCACAGATCTATGTACATAGCTGGATTTATAATATTTGGAATATTTAAAGGTAGCATCTAACCAACCATTTAATCTTGCACAGTAAAATAAACAGAATAAATGGCAGACAGAGTAGATGTAGACACATTTCCTCACACTTTATAGCCTAACCACTAAGAAAAAAACAGAGCCATTAATGTGTTCCTTAAAGCGTGCATTTGATCTCTGTGAAGTTAGCTCTTGAGCTGAATATGTCACAGATTCTAGCCAAAAGGATTTAGAGTTAACTCTTCTGAATCTCACAATTACAGAGACCACAGTAAATATTGCTAATTATTTAGCAATAAATAAAAAATAATGGACTTTACTATGGGCATCTTTCATATTTATTCGGCAGGAAGCTTCCCTTTATAACAGTTGACAGTTCCTTCTTTTATTGACTATTTAGAATCATTGTAATTAACTCAATAGCACAGAGATAATCAGTGGGTTTGTATGTAAAAGGAAAAACAAAAGTGACAATGTTAAACTGAATAAAAAGATACCTGAAGATTATATTCTTCAAGGAAAATATACAAAAATCTCTGTTAGCTACAGGAGGAAAGGGGAAAACATCCTCAGTATTGAATTGCAGTGATGTGGGAGTCTTTTCTACATTGCAGTCCTTGTACAGAATTCTTCTACCCAGTCGCCCACTGCTCTAAGAATCTGCTATTTTAAAGATATTGTTTCCTTTACATAGCTTTCCAGAACATCCAAAATGTGTTAACTTTAATTTTCTTGATTCTTAAATGGTATTGCAACATTAGAAGATCCTCTACTTGATTCTTAAATGGTATTGCATCATTAAAAGATCCTCTACTGTGACTTATAATAATTTCAGATGTTATTTACTCAGATATAAAACTTGAGCTCTCAACAGTATATGATTCAGGCATGCTTATATACACCCATTTGTTATAATGCTAGGGTCCTACACTTACTGGCTAACATAAACTTATAATCAAATATACTTTGGTGATTTTTTCATTCGTTTTAAAGATTCAGCATACTTTCCTTCATTTCTTTTCTCTCTCAGTGCCAACCCTACCTCATCTCAAAACAAAGGTACAAAGTAGATGGAAGATGCTCCCATAGAAGACAATCATTAGATCTGCTGCTGGTGTAAATAGGCATATCCTCCATTAATTCACTGGAGGTTGCAAACTCTTAAACCAACCATGTATTTGGCCCAGTACAGTTGAAGTAAGATTAAATATATTCCACAAACAAAGAATGAATTTCAGTCTTCTAATTATGAAGACATCCTAATCATTTGAGCATCACCTACTTTTACACAGGAGATGTCTTTTCTGGCAAACAAAATGTTGGCTCTGCCTATTTTCTGTTGAGGCTCTTCCCATTTGTACTACCACGATGCAAGGATTTCTTTGGATGATATATTTTATTGGATCAACTGCATAGCTGAAATAAAACAAGCTTTTGAGTGCAAGGAATTCTTTTTCATGTTTGGGGAGGACAGGAAGAACAGCAATTGTTAGAACAGAGGGTAGAACTGTGAAATGGGAGGGGGGAGAATTTCCCAGGGGATTAGAGGCTTGATTACTGGGAGATCATAACTTGTCAAAAGTGTCAAGGGTCGTTATCACCTGCAGTTTGTAGGCAGAATTTCAGGAATCAGGTAGATCACAGGCATGTCTACACATGATATTAATGAGGCACAATAAATTCTAGTGCAGTTTATGCCAGAGTTTATTGCTCCCAGGAGCAGCACTTATATGTGCGTCCAAGACAGCAACACACTGAGCCAGAGTGGCGCAGCCCTGCCACATAGGAGGCTCAGAGGGGAGTCAGTCTGCCAGCCCCAAGCTGCTTCTCCCCACCCCAGCTCAATGTATGGTAGAGGGGCTGATTGGGGCACAAGAGGGCTACCGTGTGGGCTAGCCAGCAGGCAGCCCCAGCCAACCTCGGTCACTATCTATACATGCATTACAGAAGAGTTGGATAGTACTTGTATTGATCAGTACTATCCTATGGCAGAGTGAATTAATTCACTCTGGTCTAATAGGGGCCTATGTGTAGATGGTGATGCTTTACTACATAGCTAATTAGTCAACTCTACAGCAGTGTCTCATGTCGAAGCACCCAGAGTGTCCTAAATCAACGTTAACATTCAATCCTGGGTTTCTAGTGTCCATCCAGCTAATACATTTTTGTTCCCAGGCTCATCGTTTAAAGCAGTTTGATAGATTTCTCTTGAGCACAAGGATGGTGGGATCAGAAATGGAGTGGTTGTTGTGAAAAGTGTTCTTACTGATGTGCATGTGTCTCTGTCCTTAATATTTTTTTCTATGAAATTTCATTCTGGTGCATAGCTGCTGTTTAGTTTCACCCACGTAGTTGCCATAGGGCATTTGGTGAATTGGATTACATATATCACATTTTGGAAAAGGCATATATAGGATCCATGGATTCTGATGGGCTCATTATGGTAGGATTTAATTATAGTAACAGTGGAAAAGTGTTGACAAGTTAAGCACCTATGGTTAAGGTAAGGCTGTGTTGTGTCCCTCTTGATATCTGTTGAAAAGTGGGGAGTTAGCTACTCATGATGAGTTGGGCAAATTTAGGGGGTTAAGCCAATAGCAGAAGGTTTAAGAATATTTCTCTCAAGGTCATCTTCTTCTTGCATATGACTTCAGAAAATCAACCCCTCCAACCATTTAAGAATAGATCCATCAATATAACTGGTTTCAGATGGTTTAATTCCTCTGGTGGACCATATAGAGGGCACTCAGTCAGTATATGCTGAGATGCCTGCAGCAGACAGATGGGTAGGCACCTGAGCTTCTCCCTGGAGCTGCCAAGAGAGAACTAAGGGAAGCTTATGGCATGCAGTGAGGTAACAGCCCACTATGGGTAGGTTTTTAGTTGTGAAGCAGTGGCTTATATTTACGTTACGATTTAAGCTTGAGACAAGTGGACCAGGTGTGACTGTTAGGGGTAAAAAAGAGAACACTTTGGTGCTGCAGGGGCACCCAGCATAAAGACTTGCCCCAGGTTAGGGATGCCAGGGGGGCTAAGTTGACTGGGAACAGATAGATACAAGATAGGGCTGATAGGCCTGGAGATACACAGAGAGCTGAGGCAGAGAGAGCGGCACCTGAATCAGTGGGCCACGGCTGGAGGCCTGCAGCCAGAGAGAAAGGGAGCTAAAGCCAAGAGGGCCGAGGCTTCTACACAAGGACTGAACTGTGTACAGTGTAACATCTGCACGGCATGGGTATGGCTGGAGGGGTGGGAGGAATCTATGGATTTTGCCCTTAAGACAATTGGGCGAGCATGGTCAGAAGGCCTAAGGCCAAGACACATGGGCCAAAGGGGAAGAATCAGAACCCAAAACTTAGATGGGCCAAGTTGGGCCCAAGAGAAGGACTGAGAACATAGAGAAACAGAGAGAGAGAGCACCCTGGGCTCACCAGCCTCTGAGGGCAGCCTCCCCTCATTACTTTTTAACATCAAGGTGTGGTTGGCAAGGAAGTAGGGTGAGACCATGGGACGCAGAAGCGAGAGCCAGGCAGGACAGAGGTGGCCACTAAGAGCCATCATGGTAGCCCTTGCACACCATTGTGTTACATTGTTCCAGTATCCTATCCATTTTCTCCCAATGCTAAGGGACTGTTGACTGGAACATTCACTTCAATTTTTTACTAATCCACCCTGACTACTTTTTATGAAGGACATGCATAGGCCCATATATTCTGAAAGTTTGCCTTTTTTATTCCATCTCTTTTGTATTTTTTTTTTTTTTTGGTTCCCAGAAAGCCCTGTATCATTCCTCCCCTCCACCTTCACATACTCATTTCTTACTGAACTAACTGGAAAATAGTACTCCAGTGGGTGTACACCAATTAACAGAGCTAAGTAAAACATATTGAGCAGTTAGGAAACTGAATGTGCAGATCTAGAAATACAGTAGCTCTACATACTATGTAGAGTGAATGGTTCCCTGCATACTGAACTTCAGCAATGAATCACAAGCCATGAATACATCCTTTGTACTAACCATAACACTGCTATACAAACAACTACACAGAGGATAGTTAAGAAAAATGAATCATTTAAGAGTAGATCGTGTTTGCTGTTTTTCATGGTTTTAGTATTCTATATAACCATAAGAAACAATGTAAGTTTCTTACTATCAAGTGGTCACTAGTTCAATTCTAAATGCAAGTAGTTATATCCAGTTACAGAAAAGAAGTGTCAGATGCTCAACAACCCTAAGTCTGCAAACCAATGTGTAAAGAATCAGTTCTAATTTTTCATTAGGTCAAGAAAGTTTGTTAGTGCAAGACATTCATTGTTCTTCTTTAGGTTTAAGTTCTGTAGAAAGATGATTGTCCTGTCTGAGTTCTCCTGAATTTTCCATCTACATTTCACTCCACTAAAACTATTTCAGTGTGTGGTAGCAGAAGAGTTAATGCCTCATAGCATGGCTTCAGAAGGCACAAATCAAAGCCATTCTCCAGGCATCTGCTGAAGGTTGTCCTTAGTTGACCCAGCTGTAAATGGGTCACACTGAAGAGTCAGAGGCATCCAGAGATGATGCTAACCACATCATTCCCTATTAGCTATAGAAATCAGCAATCTTTAGCCACACTAACCCACTGGGCCATCAATTTTGGATGGATCTTGTGATTTGTTTTCTTTATTGGCTAATCCTAATTGTAGCAATACGGGTAAACAATTGATGCTTTCTTGATGCTCATGTTCTTCAAATTTTTGTCACCACTTTATATGTATTCAAGGTATACAAAACAAGTTGAATGAACAAAAGGAGGGAAATCTTCTTCTAAGGTGAATCAAAATTATAATACTTAGCTAAAAATGATAATATTGAGCTATCACCAGAGATTGAATACTGGGATATTCAGGTCTAAAAGTATTGCTGACCTGCAGAGATTTAGAAGTCTAAGGGTTACTTTTAGCAGCTCCTGTTATCAGTAAAATGAGTCTTCCTGTTGAGTAAACACAAATGCAAACTTTAGTAAAATTCTCAAATTATGAATATTGCTAGCAAACAAAGGATGGTGCAAAATATATCTAGATATAATTTATGATCCAAAAAGAAACAAGAAGTCTTATAATTTTGGGCACCTATACATGTGTTGTATTCTGCTCCATGTGCTAATTTCCATGTGTCAGAGCAGACTCAATTAATCATGTCTGCTGAAGGATGGTAATTAACGTGCTCCAGCAGCCTCTGCATCACATCTATTCAATGTCCCCACCCTTCAAAATAGTGGCAGGGGCTCTTTAACTAAAGCTTATCGAACAAGCTTTAGTTCAAGCACCCCGGCTGCCATTCTGAAATGTGGGACGCTGAATACAAGTGACGCTGTGAGTGCTTTAATTAGAGCTGCTCTCAGATCTACTCTAATTAAAGTGCCCGCCCTCCACCTCAGAGCACATGTATAGCTGTCCTTAGCATCTATACATCTTAAAATCCTAATTTCCAACAGTTGACCAGCCTGTTAAGGATATTCAAAGACTAAATTCAGAGGCATTAGATCTTTATTATACCTTCAGACAGGCACTTCTATAAAGGATGCCAGAGGAACACATCTCATAGCACTGTGCCCCTTTTTATTCCCCTCCTCAAAGACTTAAAACATTACTTGATGAAAACTACAACAAATATGATCAGGAAGAATATATTCTTGTGTTGTCCTGTTAGTCTAGCTAACACACTGACCTGAATCACTAATTGAGATCTGGTGTCCTAAGACTGAGCTACTCTTTTCAAGTTTCTCTTGGCAGGGCTTAGTTCTTTTGTATTACCTTCCTTAGCCTCACGTAAGCTAACTTGGCCTAACAAACTTAACATAGCCAAAGACATACTAAAGCTATTATAATGCAAGGTAAAAAGATTCTGACAATACCAAGGCCTACAGTATGAGTTTCTAGTACTTAAGCTGAAAAAGGAACAGATTTAGCTTGTACTTTTAATAGACTCAATACCTGTGAATCAGCCACTACCAGAGACATGAAACATACAATAAAAAATGGTTTGCATCTACCCACAGGGATCACAGGGACTCTTCTCTGTACAAGTTAGGTACAAACATTCAAAAAGCCCAAGGCAGAATTGATCTAAGTTATGCTGTTTTCTGTAAGTGGCATAGTTTAGATTGGCAGCAAACAAAACACACATTTGCCCTTCTGGCAAATCTGAGGCTGGGTTCTGCCATTTTTAAAACCAGTCTGTGTGTGCCAAACTTCTGTTCTATTATGGGTATAAACCAGTTCCCAATCACTTATACTGATAAAAATTGTAATGTCTGTACCTGGCCTATATGCACTTTTCTACAAAACAAGGAGAAAAAGCTACCTGACCCCTCGCACAGATGTCAGCAAACTGAAGGTGAACAGGAATCACTTTTATTAAAGTCTCCAAACTTTTCAAGGTTGACACAGTTTATATTTCAATCATGGTCTGTGGACATACTGTAACTTGGCTGATACACAATTATCTTTAGTCATGAACAGTACTTGTCTTATTTTAACAAAATGCTGCAGAGCATCTCACCCCCCCTGAAATTCCAAAGGAATTTCACCCATTTAATCAGTCCAAAATTGCCTGTGTATAAGCACTTTCACCTTGCAAATCCAGGAAAAAAGAAGAGGAAAAAAAAAAAGCCACTCATAAGGACTGATGAAAACTCTATATGCTAATTGCCTTTCTGACTGAAGAAAAATGTAGCAAAAAACTGATTATAAAGGAGGACAATGAAAAATTAGTTGCTTTGTCTAAATGCTTCCAGTTGTTGATAAATGCTCACTGTTTAGTCTCACCAATTTTTTTTTTCCTGCAGCTGCGGACACAGTGCTTCTCGTGCCTAGCTGTGACTGATGGTCTGACTGCCTGCCAGATAATCACCAATTCCTACACTGCTGTCTGCTCCAGTTAAAAAAAAAGAAAAAAGAGAGAGGCATTTTTTCCCCTTTTCTTGAACCCAGTGATCTCATACCGGAAATTCAGCTTTTCTCCCAAAGAAGGGTTTTTTTGTGATGGTAACAGAGCACCCTTACAATCAGCTGGGAGTTTTCCTTATTTAGGCAACTAAAAAAAATAAGGTCAAGAATTGACAGAGTTCCAGCACAGCTTAAACTCTAGCAGCACAAAAAAGCTATTTAAGGAGCAACAAAAACCTAAAGACACATTTACTCTGAGGTAATGGTGACATAATTTTTTTGGAGAATAATTCTCAGTTATTTTAACCTATTTTTCCTTACTGCATTCAGGACAAAAATGTGAATAGGATGTAGATGTAAACTTTACATGGAGACAGTGTGTCTTACAAATCATGCTGAAGTTCCAGAACAGAAATGTCTCTTCACCTTGACAATAAAAGCTGGTTTCATAGTTTATTTTCTTTATTCCTACAATGAGTTCATTGAAGAACTTTCATTATTTTTATTCTGCTTCAATGCCTTACAGTTTTCTATCCCTTATAAAGGAAATAAAGTTACTGAGGGCAATTTGGAGACTCTGAATGAGATCTTGTTTTGAAGTTTCATAATGATTTCACGAATTTATTTTGTGCTGCAAATTACAGTCTCTTGATTGCTAGCATAAGCATTCTAGTTTTTTTTATTAACCTCTCTGTGGCTAAGAAAATGGGCAAATTTACTTTAACTTCAATGCAGCCATCATAGTGCCCTCACTTTAAAAGTAAAAGATCCCTTTTTGATCAAAATATCCTTGCCCTGGTAATCTAATTTCTCCAATTTTATTTTTCACTTCTTGATTGCTTCATGTCCTCTTGCAAGTGACAGCCATAACTGACATTTTGAGAGAAAAGCTTGCTGCTAGTAGCTACTACCTTTGACATGTGACATTATAAGACAGCAAATCTGCTCCTAATAATTTCTTCTGACTTTAAAAAAATCCTCTCCCAGGTTTGTGCATGGTGATCCTGCTAGCAATTTACCATAGTAATACACAGAGATAGAACTCGAACTGCAGTCTTACATAAAGCAGGAGTTTGGCCTACAGAGGCACAAATTCTCGGAGCAATGCCATTTTGCCGTCATGTTAGCAGTCTGATAAACCAGGGGGTTGAGGGAATTTCCACTTGGAGTAATCTAAGTGCCTGTTTTACATATGCAAGCCATTGTTTTATCTGGTATTGAAGTCAAGACTCAGACCTGAGGAAGGGAGCTTCATGCCCAAAAGCTTGTTGAACTCTCTTCCAACTATACAGTTGGTCCAATAAAGAATTCAGCAACAAACCTTTATTTCTCTAACTGTATTATTCTCTCTCTCTCTCTCTCTCTCTCTCTCTCTCTCTCTAGGCAATCCATGTAGAAACTGCAAGAAATTCCAGTGTGCAATAAAAATGTATATGTCAGACACCATAATTATATTGGTCTAGACAAGCCTTAGTCTTTTGCTGATGAGTCTTTTGCTGATATACCCCTTACATTCTGAGGCAATGCCACTGGATGATTTAGCGTAGGGGAAGAGTCATGCCCTCACCTCACCATGATGCTGCAAGAGCACTACACAAATCTCCCCACATGATCCTCAGCACAAGGATTCCAGTCTTGCCTGATCTTTACATAGTCTCTTTTAAGAAAAAACAATTTCTATTGCATCCAGACTTCATTCTGCATGAAGCATGTGGAACAATATATTCTGGCCACTTGTGTCTTCTTTCCAATCGTAACACAGTTTCTGTAAAATGGTTTAATAGTCTCAAGACAGCCACTCACTCGACTAGAGCAAGAGAATGCTAAAGCAATGTTATGTACAGTTCCATTACATTCCTCCTTTCCCGCTCTTGAGATTAACTCTTTGCTGGACGCCAAGCCAGAGGTCTGTGGTTCTGTTTGGTTCTCTCCTTCCCTCACTTCTTAGAAAGTATGATAGAGTCAAGTTTCAGGACTATTGCCTGTAACATACTAAGAAGTAACAGTTAATAGTTCCCAGGCAACTCAAAGAGTGTAAACCATACAGTTTCTTAGTAAAGCAAATATTTAATGCACGGATACTAAATCCACATTGAATGTATATTTTCTTTGTATGGAAGAAAATTCAGTATTACAACAAAAAGATGCGAGTTATACTTCCAAAATGTCAGAGAAGTCATAGATCTCATATATGTTTCCAACGTAATAAACACATACTTCTGTGATCATCTTTCAGATATGATTTCTAAGCCTGTGAAGTGTGACAGTTCTTTTCCAAACACTCCAAAACTTAATCATAGCCAATCAACACCAAAATGTTCTAGCTAGCAGTGTCAGGACTTAAGAGTTGACAGAAGAAACTTTAGATGCTAAGTAACACAAATATTGGGACAGAAACATCTCTAGATCATGTGTTGACTGGCTGTTAAGTCCAGTGTAGTGCTGTTTTTAACAACCATAGTTATGCCCTTTTTCCTCCATGAATTTTGATTGGCACAGTTCTAAGAAGTTGGATGTGTGTGGGATCTGCAGTACTCCTTGCCAAGCACAAAGTTACTGAGCATGCCTATTAACTGGCACATGTAACTCTGGATATTTCTAGTCCTGTTTAGCTGAGTTGCCTTGTCCCATACTCTCCATGTGTGCAGAGAAACAGTAGTTGAACAAAAATGTATATCTGCCCCTCACTGCTTTTTTCCCTTTTCTTTCTATTAAATAAAATGAGATGTAGCAATAAAAGTAATGTGAATATTCTTGCAAAAAGCCAAAGGAAGAGTCATAGTTCTTATAGGAGCACATCACTTAACAAGGAGGCACATCTGAATAATTGGTAGTACTTTTACCTAATTGAAAGGTGCATAATTAATTGATTTTCTCAGTAACAGTAGATCCTAACAATAATATAGTCAAGGAGGTGCCAGGGCTTAGATCAAGGGTTTTCCAGGTGGTCATGTATTTGCCAGTATCTGAAGATGGTGTTCATGATGACAAGACTATGCTCTGGTCATTTGCTCAGGAGAAGGATGCTATTGGATTTGACTTTCTCTACAATGGGACCACTTCAGAGTCCCAAGTCACGTCTGACTTTGGCACTGAAGTCACCAAGGAAAATGAGCTTGTCCTCCTTGCGAGTATTAGTATTATCAGCAAGTGGTCAAGGTTGGAGTAGAACTGTTCTTTGACATCATCATCAACATCAAGTGTTGGGGCATATGTGCTGGTGACAGTGTTGTACTGTTTGTTGCTGAGCTTAAGATATAGGGTCTTAAGGCAGTGGTTAATGCCCAAAGGGAGCTCCGAAGACCAGCTGATTCTTTATGGCAAAGCTGATGCTTTGAACACATCTGTTCTGGGGTGTTTTCCCCTTCCAGAAGAAGGTGTAGCCTCCACTCTCTTCCCTCAGCTGACCCTCAGCTGGTTGTCTTGTCTCGCTCAGAGCTGCAGTGTCCATGTTGTATCACACTAGTTCCCTGGACACAATAGCAGTTCTTTCTACTTTTTTGTTGTCTTGGTTATCCAGCAAGGTCCGAACATTCTGTGTTGCAAAAATCATTGTCTTCTTATCTTTGACTACAGGGAAAGTGATCCTGCTGCATATAGTTATCTAGCCAGGATCAGATAAGACAGCCTAGCCTCTTTTCCTAGCCTCTTTCCCATGTGGGGTGATCAGAAGGGCTCCTGAATAGGACTGCTCAGTCATGGTAGCAGCTGCCAAATTGCTGCCAAATTGTTCCTAACCCAGGTGCAAGATGACCATAATTCTACTGCTGTCTGCATACAGATTTGAGACTGCAGATACTGGATTCATTAGCCCTGTCTCCATCACCACTCATCCATCACTGTAGGGGTTTTGGATGTTGGTACAGGGACAGCATGTTGTTTTCTATTGTAGAAGCCTGCATGTGCCTTGGTTTAACGTGAGGAAGCCAGCGCATGGAAGCAACAGTCACACAGTCTTGCAAAATGGAGATCTGAGCCCAGTGTCAAGGAAGAACCAGATAACATAAGACCTTCATCTCACTGCAGCCTTCTTCCATCTTTTCAAGGACTGGACTTTTAAGTTACTTCAAGACCGTTCAGTGAGCCAACAGTAGAGATCATTCTTGAATTGAATTGACACTACAGCAGCAATGAATCCTGGTGCTGAGAGGCCTGAGCACACCCTGCCCACTTGCAGCTTCAGGCACACTCCAAACCCAGAAGCACATGAGTAAAGGCACTCTGGATGGGCACCTCTACACTTGCTGTCATGCAGACCTAGGAGTGACTGCTAGTGAAAAGGCGAGAGCTGCATCCAAGGAATATTTCCATGTCTTCTGTTGAAAATGACATGAGCAAGCCCAAGCAGGATGTGCTTGGGCTTTTCACCAACTCTTCTGTTCTAAAAGAAGTCTGGCATGCCATCAAGGAAACCAAGAAAAACAAGACTATTGGACCAGATAACATACCTGATAAATTGTACAAGTCTGATGGTAAGGAACTGGTACTGACTAAGATTCCATTAATTTACTGTATGCATTTGGAACAATGAAGAGATCCCTGTGGACCTGAGGAATGCCAAAATCTTGACTATCTGTGATAAGGAGATAAGTCTGTGTGTGGAAACTATTGATGCATCACCCTCATTTCCACATTAGGGAAAATACTTGCCTGCCTCCTCCTGAACTGGTCTTCTACCTAATGCTGAGGAAGTCCTGCTGCAATCTCAGTGTGACTTCAGATTATCCCATGGGGCAATTAACAAGATATCTGTTGCCTGCCAGTGCAAAGAAATGTGTCAGGAACATCATCAGTGTTACCTGTCAGCTCCATGTTCTTGGGGACCCCTGACACA
>NW_017729007.1:13099273-13104424 GCF_001723915.1 Gavialis gangeticus | reverse complement strand
ATAAATGAGCACACCCCAAAGTAGCGGGCAAATCTGGTATCAGGACCTGTATATGGCCTCCACTGTCCTCAGTAAGGCCTTTGAGTCCATAAATGATGAAGCCTTGTAGAAAGTATTGGCTAGATTTGGATATCCAGAAAAGTACATCAAGGTTCAGAGGCTTCTCCATGACCAGATAAGTGCAACTGTTCTATGTAGCAGACTGGAGACAGAGCCATTTGTCATCTGAACTGGGCTCAAGCAAAGATATGTCATTGCACTAGTGTTTTTTTTCCTCTGGTGTAGATGAAACCCTAAGGCATTTATTTATAACCACAAGAGTCTAATTGTCCTAAGACTAAACACTATATTGATGAAAGTAGTATATGGTGGAGTACTTGACATAATTGATTGGATCATTGTGCTCAAAGAATAGCCATCAAAGGCTTGATGTCTAGTTGGGAAAAAATATTGAGTGGGGTTCCCCGGAAGTCAGTCCTAGGTCCAACATTTTTTAGTATTTTCATTAATAGTTTGGAAGATGGAATTGAGTACAGTTTGTAAATTTGCAGATGACACGAAGTAGGATGGAGTTGGGATTAAGAGGGTATCCTGTGGAGGGTAGTATTAGAATTCAGAATGAGCTTGATAAACTGGAGGAATCATTCAACATTAACTGAGTGAAATTCAATAAGGAAAGTGAAAAGTTTTACAGTTAAGATGGAACAAGACTCATGCACAAATACAGACTGATGATTGGGATAATGACTGGATAAGCTACAATACTGCTGAAAAGAACCTGGACAGTATAGTGAACTGCAAGCTGAATATGAGCCTAACAGTGTGTTCTTGTTGCAAACACACTAATAGCAAGCTAGGCTATATTAATAGGAGTGTCACTTGTGAGTCAAGATAAGTTATTCTTCCCCTCTATTTAGTACTAGTGAGGCCACACCTGGAGTGCTGTGAACATAATTTACAAGGAAAAGCAGAAAAAAACTAAAGAACTGGGATTATTTCATCAATAGAGAAGACACTGAGGAGAGAGATTTGATAAGTCTCCAAAAACCTGAAATGTGGTTATAAAAAGAATAATAAAAAAGGTGCAGGAGACAAGACAAGGAGCAACGGTCTTAAATTGCAGCAAGGAAAATTTAAGATGGATATTAGATAGAATTTTCTCACTATGAGGGTGGTTAAATACTAGAGCAGGCCACCAAGAGAGGTTGTGGAATTGTCATCCTTTTAAGTTTTTAAGACTGGGTTAGACAAACATTTGACTGGGATGGTATAGTCAGAGATGATCCTGCTTTAAGCAGGGGGTTACACCAATTGACCTCCTGAGGTCACTTCCAATTCTACTATTCTAACTATTCTATGATTGTAAAATACAGGCATCTCAAAAGTGCAGACAATTTCCCAGTAGCATTTTAAACATTCTATGGGACTAGATCCACATATGCACTAATGGCTAAAGGACAGCTTAGGTAGAATGCAGCCAACTAAGTTCAGTTGAACAATCTGCAATAAAACCCCTGCCTAATCACTTAGACCCAAAGATTTTGCCAGAAGTGTTCTGCTACTAGGCACAGGTGTTACAACCCTGACTGAGCTGCCTGCTTTGGGGCCAATCTTATGCCTAAATCCATTTATGATTCCACAGATGAAGCACCTTGCTCCTAAAGGCCCTGAGAGGCCAAAACTAGCAGGTATGATCAGACTATACCTAACAGCTGACAGCTCAACCTAACACAAAGCTTCCATTACCTTTGTCATGGTCATCAAGAACATAGGTGAAAGAGACTGTGCTCACACTTTATACTGATTAGTTAGAGCACTCACTCAATTAAGAAGTGGAACAGAAATAAAAGCCACATTTCTCAGCCTAAGGTGTTCCAACCCAGAGTAGGAAACATACAGGATGTGTCTATGCTTTACTGCACAGTAGATTAATTTATTGCACAGTAGAGCATCACCACCTACATATGCAGGCACTTACTGTGCAGTAAATTAGTCTACTGTGCAGTAAAGCCAAATAGCATTGTAACAGAGAGACACTGCCTCTGTTACGGGAACGTTCGGGAAAAGCACCCATTTTGTTGAGAACTTTCTGTCTAACCCATGGAACTGGGCGACATATTGACTGTTCAGCCATCCAGGACACTAAATACCCGCTATGGACTTTGGAAAAGTATCCATTACTTGCTGACAGTGATGAGGTGCTTAATAAGATTGTAATAACAAAAGGCTTAATTGCCAATTAAGTCTTCCCAACTGGCTGTAGACAACTGGAGATTGACAACAGCTGGGTGGAAACATTGTATAAAGGACTGTCAGCGTGATCTGCACTTTCCCTGGAAGGTGAAAAGGAGCCAAGGCTTTAGATGCCAGAGATGGCAAGCAGCCTCCAAAGAGGTGCAAGGGATGAGAGAGAGACTTGCCAAGAATTTCTTGTTGAAGTGGCGAGTGTCGGGCATCCAGCCCATTGGAAGATGAATTGCTGATTCAGTCAGACGATTACAACTCCGTCCAGATCCATGGCAAGGACTTTGTTGCTGTGAATAGATAAACGGGGCGGGCTTGCAAATGCCCACCCAGTGAGTGTTCACTGAGGGACTACTAAGTGAATCGGGAACTTGTAGGGAGAGCCAGCTGAGGGACCTACAGCTGGTGGCTGGCCGAGTTACACTTCTTGTGAGCGGGCATTGCTGATGCTCATTATTAAAACTAAGTGAGCACTCCTCTCATGTGGTGTCCTCCTTTAATTACTCCCAAATATTACTCCCAAAGTCATGGCAGGCGTGACTGACACTGAAACAAGGGAAGACAAAGCTATAACATCTTGTGTGCCCTAGAAGAAGAGCATGCTCACAAGTGTTAACTGCACATGTTGACACACCCACACAGTTGCACATGCCTTCTATCTTTATTGTCAGCAATGAGAAGATATTAAGGACCATAACTTTGGTGTTTGAACATTAGCCTTACTCCACTGAATTCAATAGAGTTACACCAGTTTTAACCAGCTAGGGCAATTTCACCAGCTAAAAGAAATATACACTGAAACACCCCAAACCTTAAAAAATACAATTTGTTTGCTTTTTCTTAAATTGCCTTATCTTTTTTTAAATATCCCACACTTGATCAAAAATAGTAGTGATTAAAAAATACTGTTTTGGCTAAACTATTTGTGTTATTGATTGAAGATTATTGATACAGTAATTTGCGTAGTGATTTGTTAGATTACATTTTCTGGTGACTGTCTACACCACTGAATATTGTTAGGAAAGCCCTTTTCCCTGCCATTCACTTCATACTACAATGATTATAGTTATTACAATTTCTATAATTATTGTTATGAGTGTCAGATTGGTTAACAGGTTCTATAAACACAAACACGTTTTTATATTTTTCAAATGAGCCAATATAAAACCACTCTTCTATTTCATTCCAATTATTCTTCTGTTTTATTAGCTATACTCTTATTTATTCTCTTTCTGAAAAAGCATCCTACACACTTCAGTCATTGATCAGCATATTTACATAAAGCCTTGATTCCTGGCTTATTAGAAAAAGAAATATTTCAAAGCTCAGTATCTTCATTAAATGTGTCTGCCTCCTCAAACTCTGTAATAAACAGCTACATAGAATGACTGGGCAGATGAGTTTCACTGGGTATGCAATTCAGAGCTAAGAAAGGGTGATGCAACAAGGCCATTAAAACTATGTTCAAAATGTATTAACAGGTTAAGTTAGCTTGCTGTGTATATTCTTCCCAAGTAAGTGAAACATCTTCAGGTAAGACACAACATATTATAGAAAGTGGCCCTTGATCAGAATAGTATAGCAGGGATGGGCAATTATTTCAGCTGGAAGGCTGCTTAACAAGTTTTGGTGAGCTGCCAAGGGCTGCAAAGGGTAGCTCTGCCCCTTGACAGATGCCCCACCCCCTTGACAACACTTTGGGACCATACATTCTACTTCAACCATTGACCTTTGCCACCTAAAATCCCTCCTCTTGCTCTGGAAGTACTCCAGGGGGCGTGGGGGGGGGGAGGGGTTGTCATCCTGGAACTGGAAAAAAAACAACCAAGTAATATACTAAAAAAAAATCAAACATCTGCTATGGACATATTTTAATTTTATTTCAAAAAAATATTTTTGTCCTGATTTATATGCGTTTCCATAATGTATATAGAGGCAATTCCATAATAGGTCAAAATATAATCTTACTTTTGTATATTATGTGGTGAGGGGGTAAGAGCCATATGTGGGAGTGGGTGGGGTGTGTGGCTGAGGGAGTGTGTGGTTGGGGAGTGGATGGGTGTGTGTGGTGAGGTGTGTGGGGGTTGTAGGTATGATTGTTGGCATGTAGGGGGTTTGTATGTGTGTGTGTGAAGGTGTAGATATGTGTGTGGATGTGATGGTTGTAGGTCTGGGGTGTGTGGGAATGTGTGGGAGGGTGTGGGTGCAAGGAAGGGTATAATGGGGTTGGGTGTGTGGGATGGGGTATTTGGGGGGGGTGTGAGTGTGGGTGGACTGTGGGAGGGTGTGTGTGGGAGGGGCTGATGGGTCCTCAGTGTCCCTGGAATGTGGAAGTCCCTGGAGCTGCATGTGGTGGCACAGAGTGGGGCCAAGCCCACCTGGCCCCATAGCACACAGCTCCCACCCAAGTCCCTGGCCACACATGGCACAGCCAGTGGGACCAGGCCACCTTGCTCCATAGTGCACAGCTCCCACACTCCCACCCAAGTCCCCAGCTGTATGTGATCACTGGGTGTGGGGCCAATCCCACCTATCCCCATAGCATGCAGCTGCTCCCATGCTCCTGCCTAAGTTCTGGGCCACACGTGGTGGCAAGCATGCAGGACCAGCCTGACCCAGTCCCTGAGCAGTAAGCTCCGGTACTTTTGCAGTGTGTGGGGCCAGCCCAGCCTGAGCCCATAGCATATGGCTCCCCATGCTCCAAGCTTGCTTTCCCCCCAACAGGAGTCACTGGTCCCTGGCCCAGTGGGGTTCTTACCTGAATATCCTTTCTCCCAGGGAGGGAGGGATGGGAAACAGCACCCAGTGGCCAGGCAAACGCCTCTGCCAGGCAGAAGCTTCTTGTGTCTAGTATCCTCTACCTTGGGGCTGGGGGAGGGTCAGGCTAGGCTGGGGTAGGGGTTGGTT
>NW_017729007.1:13096326-13099013 GCF_001723915.1 Gavialis gangeticus | reverse complement strand
CCCCCCGGATATTCTTATTAGTTTTTTCTGAGAGGCTCAGTGCAGTCACTTTTTATTTTGACCTAAACAAAATCTTATCAGTGTTGTGGAGGGGAATTCATTTTCTTTGGGTGATGATGGAAATTTCTCCTTTGTTTTGTAGGGAAAATTAAATAGTACCACCTTTTGAAACTGCCAGAGGTCTTAGAGTTAAGCTAGCTACTTACCCCTGCAGTGATTTCATTAGGGAAAGAATGTATACAGAAGTCCAGATTAGTTTTTATGTTAATCCCAGATATTAGTTACAATAAAGAGAATTGTGTGCAGACATTTTTCTCTTGTAGAGGATTTTGAATAATATCTCCTTTTTAAATGGGACCTTGGTTACAGTTGTAGAGTAGGTTACATAAAACTTGAACTAAGCCTTTGTTTTTTGTATAAATAATATATAAAATTCATAAACAAAGGCACACTTCTGACTGCTGGCTGTTTTGATATTGTAATTAAATCTCTTCTCAAAAGCTATAGCTTTTCCATGTTTTCACCATTTGTGTCTCTTGATGAGCTCTTTACCTCTGCCTTTATCTAGTCTTAAAAGTTCCAGCCATGGTAATGATATACTTGGTATATAACTTAAATTATTTTTAGCTCCTGCCTGTTGCTTTTATACTTTTGTTCTTTGCAGTCAAAAACAAACATGGATTTGAAGGACAAGTGCTGTGTCTTGTTTTTAATCTGTGTAAAGTACTGTGTGCTGCATAACTGTCTAGTTAGTAATAAGATTAACATCCGTAACAAGTGAGATGTTGCATCTTCACTGGTAATATATACCAAGTGCATGTTATATAGTCTTTGAGTTCCTTGAGTAAAGGGCTGGTAATAGTAGAACAGTACCTCTTAAAAATTTGAATTCAGTGAACTGCTACCATCTAAAGTACTAGATGTGGAATAATAAGGCTACTTAATTAAGTTTAAATGTGAGCTAGCTGCTTCACATTATCTAGGTACCAGTGTGATACATAGCGCAGTAAGACGATCATGTTGTGTGCTTTGACGTTGTAAGCATTGTTCTTAAGTAAGGAGAGCAAAGATGGAGAGCCGTCATTCATTTTTAATCACTTGTTAATTAGCAGCCCCTGCCTTTTTCAATTGTTAATAGTTTAGGGGAAATTAGTTTCACAAAAGCTTGCAGCTTTTTAACATGCCTTTCAGTGACTATGTCTCCTAGATTCTCTTTTGGTCAATTTATACAAATTAACAAAGCCTGACAATGCTTTCAAGATGTAACTTTGTTGGATAAGTAATTGAACTCCTACAAAGTTTATGGGAGGTCTCCTCAAGGCATATTAAGACATCATCATTATTTTCCACTTTAATATTAGTCTTCTATATCTCAAATCATACAGTTTTGTAAATCAACACTTTTTTCTTTTGAGCTGTGCTTTGATAGGTTTGTGAATTTTTATGAGTTTTGTGCAAGTCAAATGAAAACATTTGCAAACTTAATTCATTAACAATTTTACATTTATATAACTGCATATTTGTAAGCAAATTAAATATCAACTAAAACACCTGCCCAGGCCTAATGTTTTCTGAAATTAGGGAGGAACCCATAGAGGAATTTCACCACTGAAACCATGACTTTGAATATGATCAACCTTATGGAGACCCAGAGCACCGAGTGACACTTCAGTAGTACTTTCTTCAGTACTTATTGTTAACCAAGAGGCAAGCTGTTTTATCCTGGACCAATTGAAAGGAAGTGTTTATTTGTTATTAGGGACTATGGCCTTGGTTCAGCCTACCATGTGCTTAAGTCTATTTCTATTCAACAAAATACTTAAGAATATGTTTGCCTCACTGGCTTCCCTATCACTTAGGTACATGTTAAAGTCCCTTGCTTGATCCAGACATACTGAGTTGCCACTCTCCAGCCTTGGAGATCACAGAGTAATTATCTGATAGGTTTCTTTCTGATTTGGTTTGAATTTCAGAGGAGCCTACAAATCAGATTTTAGTTTATCTGATCCATTACCCATTCATTCCTGTTTAAGATACAATTTCAAAAATATTGCATTGTCTCTTTATGCATCAAGGACAGCAGGAGGAAAACAGGACAGTGGAATGGAAAGTACAGGAAAGAACAGACTCTTCTTGCACATGCACTTAAACAGAAGACTGCTGTTGAACTAATGTATGTCTCTCACCTCCCTATATGAGAACCAGACCTATAGATAATGCAAAGAGCAACGCTAATTTCTTTTACAGTGCATGAACAATGGCATATGCAATGTGGAAAATGACATGCAATAGAACCAATTCCCAATCTGAGAGTAAATATTTAGTGGGCACGTCTACATGTGTCGGTATGGCGCTATTGTTACTGAGCTGCCATGTAGTACTTCCTTTTGGAAGTACGAAGTATTTATGTTAAATTTTCCTTAAGGGCTTATAAAGTGGAGTCTCCTGACTCCACTGAAATTTTTGGGCACATGATTTTCTTAGACTCTTTGGAAAATCCAAGTCTAACCAAACTATTCAGAGCACCCCTGAAAAGACATACGTTGTAAACTCAGCCTACAAGAACACCTGTTAAACTATTGAAATGTTATGGAAATTTAAAGACACCCTAATAACACTGCTTTTTTTTTAATTCCAATTTAAAATTAGAGTTTTTTTGTTTTGGTTTGGGGGTTTGTTTTGGGGCG
>NW_017729007.1:13079409-13091326 GCF_001723915.1 Gavialis gangeticus | reverse complement strand
CTCAAACACCCTTCCTCAGGCATGGGGGGACTCTACTGCTGTTCTGAGATCTCCATAGTAGAACAGAAGCTTGAGTAAACTGAAGTCAGTGAAGATGCAGATGAGTGGAAGTTTGGAAGACAAAGAGTAGAGATAGGAGGGGGGGAGGGTTTCCAGCACTCAGAAAGTTTAAGGCACTGGTCCTTAAAAATTAAAAATATTCCATTAATAAGAAAAAGTTAGGCCAGTAAAACTTTTTCTTTAAGGGACTTAAACCCTGATTCTTCACGTGACATGCTTGATCTGAAGTCGAGAGCACAACCACTGAGACTGCAGAGAGCAGAGGAGCTTGACCAGCTGGCCTCCCAATCTATCACAGAAACTTGCTGGACAACATACAACATCAGAACCTATAAACAGACTAATTCTGACATACTCACATCCATAAACACAACCTCACAAACAGCTCTCACACACTTCTAGCTGAAGCTTTTTGTTCAATTTTACCTAAGATGATAACACTGACACTACTGTAATTTGATGCCCAGTTGTGAGAGCAACCTGCCTGTATTTAAGACTAACATTAAGATATTTGTATAGCCATAGACTAACAACTCCATTTAGATTAAACTAAGATGAATGCATTAGCTGACAAATTTTTTTAATCATATTTACATCTGAGAGATATTTTAATTGTTTGTTAAATTTTTACTGCTCTGGAGGTGATAAAATCTATAAAGAATAATGTGCTAGGTTATCTTGATGTAACACACTGAAATGTTCTTTGTTATATGAGATGCATAGATAATAGGTCAAAAGAAATCATTATAAGCATTTAACCTGACCGCTTGTATAACACAGACCACAGAATTTCCCCCTGTAATTCCTGTAATAGAAGGCACTATTACATAAATAAACAATATTAAAACCAGTAACTCTTGGATGTGGCTAATTCTATAGTATTGAGCTGGTAGCAAGTAAATACATTTGGCTTACCTATTTACAGTTTTGAGCTCTTTGCCTTCAAGGAACACTTATGACAATGGACATTGCACATAGTGGCTAAGTATAGAGGTTCATAAAGCCAATGGAGGAATTGATTCGATCTTTGCAGATTTTTCTAAACTGCATAAATTGGACTGATAATGAACTGCATTGATGTTGTCAGCCACAGGGTGGAGGAGTCCAGAGGAAGGCCACCCGCATGATCCGGGGACAACAGGGCAGATCCTACAATGAGAGACTGCGGGATCTGAACCTGTTCAGCCTTCACAAGAGAAAGCTGAGTGGGGACCTGGTGACCACCTAGAAACTTACTAGGGGGGACCAGAAGGGTTTGGGAAAGGCCTTGTTTCCCCTAGCGCCCCCTGGCATAACAAGGAATAATGGCCATAAGTTGTTGGAGAGTAGGTTTAGATTAGACATCCGTAAGAACTACTTCACAGTCAGGGTGTCTAGGATCTGGAACCAACTTCCAAGGAAAGTGGTGCTGGCTCCTACCCTGGGGGTCTTTAAGAAGAGGCTTGATGCCTACCTGGCTGGAGTCATTTGAGCCCAGTTTTTCTCCTGCCCAGGCAGGGGGTCAGACTTGAAGATCTACATGGTCCCTTCCGACCCTACTTCTATGATTCTATGACCAGCACACAAGCTCTCCCCAGCCCTGCCCCTCCCCAGCTCCCTGCCTCTCTGAGAGGTGGTGGGCAGGAAGGGAAATGCATCCTGGCTCAACACAGGCCCCCCAAACAGGGGCCTGCACAGGGCAGAAGAGGGGATTCCCACTGGGGGGAGCTTTTCCAGTGCCAGGCCAGGGAGTACATTCCCCCACACCCCTTGCCTCTTAGAGAGGCCGGCAACTAGTGACGGGGTGGAGCTAGGGCTTTCCCAGCCAGATCACTGGGCTGTGGGATAAAGCCTCACTGCAGATGCTCCCTACCATGCAAATCCCTGCTGGGTGGGCTGGTGCCAGGCCTGGGGGTGCATTTTCCACCCACCCCTGCCTCACAGAGGGTCTAGGAGCTGATGAAGGGGAGGGGCTGGGGTGGGAAATGAAAAGCCCCCACTGTGTGGGCTTCTCCTCTCCCTCACTGTGTAGACCTGGGCTAGGAGGGGTCTGGGGTTTTGATTCCCTGCTCTCCATCCTGCCACGTTGACAGGTGCAGGCAGAAAGTAGGCTAGGGAGCAGAGACTTCACTGCAGGGATGGGGAATGTCCGGCCCATGGACCGGATCCAGTCAGCCAGGGAACTCCATTTCCCAGCCACCCCTGCCCACATGGCTTGTGCTGGTCTCTAAGGAGACCCCAGCCTCAGCCACACTGGCAGGGTTCATGGGAGAGCTGCACAGGAGGCTGCTCTGGAGCTTCTGGGAATATAGGATGGGACCAGCTTGCTCTGGAGCTAGGTCAGAGCCACGATCTGTAGCCTGCAGGCCCTAGGCAGGGACACGGATGCAGAGGATCATGGCTCTGGCCCGGCTCCTCACAGCAGTGACAGCCTGTCTGGAGCCAGGGCAGAGCCAGGACCTCCTGAATGCATGCCCCTGCCTGCAGCGTGCAGACTACAGATAGCAGCTCCAGAGCAACCTGCCACCATCCCACGTTCCCAGCAGCTCCAAAGCAGCCCCTCTTCTGCATGTGCTGCCAGCATGGCTGAGGTGTCCATGGAGATCAGCACAAACCATGTGGGGAGGGGCGGCTAGGAAATGGAGTCCCCAGCCAACCAGCAGCCCGGACGTTCCCCATCCCTGCTTTACTGCCTCAGCTCTGTGACCGCTGGGGGTGGGGCTGGCCTTGATCTGATGGAGCAGACTGCACAGCTCAGGGCTGCAAAAGATCCTGAGATGCTGGGTACTGTAGGTAACTTGAGTTGAGAAGGGATCTGGGACAGAAGTTCCATAAACCAGTTTAAACTAAATGAGTTAAGTCTGATACTACATCCATTGAGGTTTATCGTAAATTGTTTTCCGCCATTTTGAAAGTGGTTTATGTACACAAACATGGTCTCCATATTTAAGAAAGGGAAAAAGAAGGATTCTCACCTCAGTCCCTGGAAAAATCATGGAGCAGATCCTAAAGGAATCCGTTTCTAAATACTTGGAGGAGAAAAAGGTGATTAGTAAGTCAGCATGGATTCATCAAGGGCAAGTCATGCCTGATCAACCTGACTGCTTTCTATGATAAGCTGATTGGTTCTATGGAAGTGGGGAGGCAAGTGGATGTGGTATACCTTGATTTTAGTAAGGCTTTTTAAATGGTCTCCCAAAACATTCTCTCAGGCAAGCTAAGAAAATACAGGTTGGATGAATGGACTGTAAGGTGGACAGAAAACTGGCTGGAGCATCAGGCTCAGAGGCCAGTAATAAATGGCTTGGTATCTAGTTGGCAGCCATTATCTAGTAGAGTGTCCCAGGGGTTGGTCCTGGGGCCAGTTTTGCTAGCTATCTTCATCAATGACCTGGAAGATGGCACACAGTACTCCTTCAGCAAGTTTTCAGATGACACCAAGATGGGGGGAGTAGTAGATACAATGGAGGGTAGGGCTAGGATTCAGAGTGACCTAGACTAATTGGAGGATTGGACCAAAAGAAATATCATGAGGCTCAACAAAGATAAGTGCAAAGTCCTGCACTTAGGATGGTACAATCCAATGCACCAATACAGGGTGGGGGCTGACTGGCTGGGCAGCAGCTTTGCAGAAAAAGACCTGAGGGTTACCAAGAAGGCTAATGACATATTAGGCTACATTGGTAGAAGTGTTGCCAGCAGCTCAAGAGAAGTGATTATTCCCTTCTATTCTGCAGTGGTGAGGCCAGATCTGGAGTACTGTATCCAGTTTTGGGCCCCCACTACAGAAAGGTTGTGGACACATTGGAGAGAGACCAGAGGATGGCAACAAAAATGGTTTGGGGCTGGGGCACATGACTTCTGAGGAGAAGCTGAGGGAACTGGGATAATTTAGTCTACAGAAGAGAAGACTGAGAGGGGATTTAATAGCAGCCTTCAACTACCTGAAGGGGGGTTCGAAAGAGGATGGTGGATACTGGTGGCAGATAACAGAATAAGGAGCAATGGGCTCAATTTCCAGCAAGAGCGGTTTAGATTAGATGCTAGGAGGAATTTTCTCACTATGAAGGAAGTAAAGCACTGGAACAGGTTACCCAGACAGGTTGTGGACTCTCTATCCTCAGAGGTTTTTAAGACCCAGCTAGACAAAGCCTTAGCTGGGACCATCTAGTTGGGGATGGTCCTGCTTTGAACAGGGGGTTGAACTCGATGACCTGCTGAGGTCCCTTCCAACCCTAATTTTCTATGATTCTATGAAACCTGGTTTGGCCATTCTAAAATGAGTTTATGTGCGCTGAACTTCTGCTATAGCTTTGAATCAGTTTCCAATCACTTAAACTGATTTATGTGTAACTTCTGTCCCTAGCCAGTGAGACAGATCACTGAAGGGTCCTTTAATATTGTTTTTACTTTAATCTGAATTTTTTATTTAGCTCCCACAATATAAAAGCACACAAAAGGGATAGACAGAAAGATTGCTCACTACAGCTCAGTAATGGGGAAGAGGCTTACATCTAGCCTATAAACAACTGTTTCAGTTTCATGGGTAAAGGTCACCAACTCTTAATAGTGGTAGTAGTTGCCAACTCTTTACAGCTTTTGCTAAAATAATACAAGTAAATAAACAACAAAATTATGTTGTGTTGGGTTGTAATAAAATTATAGAATTTATTTTTACTAAAAGCATATTATAAGATTGCACAATCTACTCATTTAAATAAAATTAAAACAGAACCTAGTATATGATACAAAAATAGATATAATGAAGCAGTGATTTCTATTAGATTTTGGCCCTTAATCTTTGTGCATGTAATAAACTATTTAGGACTTTACAGTCCATGTACTTGGCTCCCTTGTATAATTTTTTTGGAAATCTGAAATGCAAGGCTTTCAGTTATAAGGTGAAAGCTGTAAATATCGCGCAAAAATTCCTTTTATGTTAATGAGTATGTTGCTATAGAAACTTTGCAGTGGCCTGTGGGCTTCAAACTTCTAACTCTTGAGGTTTCTGGCAGATCCCTGGTGGGTCCTGTCAGCTGCTCTTTTCACAAGAAGTGATCATAAAAAAAATCAGTCCTGTTTCGAACCTTATCTAAATTTAGAACCTTAGCTAAATTGAATAAGATCAACCTCAAATCCACTCATTTCTTCTTACTCCAAATTTTATACATATGGCTGACAACATGTAACTTAACCCATCTAATAATGTAGTTTGTAAATAGTCAAGAAGGAAAAAAAAAAAATCAAAATCTGTATTACAGCTTACTTTTTTGATTTGGTGGATTTTCAAATAAAATAAAATAAATAATCCACTTATCCTCAGATTGATAGAGGCTGCATTTTCAATACATACTGAATAACTTCAAAAGACAAAAACTGTGTGTGTGGGGGGAGGGGGGTTCCGGGTTGCTCACTTTGATGTCCCAGTCTTCAAGGATCATAGATAAATAGGGCTACAGGAGAGCTCACAAGGTCACTTAGTCTTCCCTTGACTGGGAAGAAACACACCCGTTAATACAAGCCAGTATCCCGTTGGCCTTTTTTGCAACAAGAGCACTGTGTTGGCTCATATTTAACTTATGATCCACCATAACCCCCCAGGTCCTTCTCTGTAGTACTGTAGCCAATCCAGTCAGTCCTCAATCTGTATTTGTGCATGCAGTTATTTCGGTCCAAGTGCTGGTCTTTGCAGTTGTCCTTGCTGAATCTCATCTCATAGATAGACTAAAAAAACAGTTCACAATCAAAGTAGTTGTGGATCCTATTTCTGCCATCCAGAGTGTCTGCAACTCGACCCAACTTTGTGCCTTCTGCACATTTGCTAAGTGTACACTTGATCCCATCATCCAAATAATTAATTAAGATGTTATACAATACCAGAACCAGGACCCCAGGGAACCCCGCTCAATACTTCCTCCAAACTAGACATTGAGCCACTGATGACTCTTCTTTGAACACAATGTTCCAGCTACATTACAGTACTTCCACATATCCACAGCCACATATCCACTTTACAATACTTCCATCTAGTCTGTATTTCCTTAGCTTATTCATAAGAATCACGGGAGACAGCGTCAAAAGCCTTGCATGATATCTACTGCTCTCTCCCCATTACAAGGTAAGTCTGTCACCTTGTAATAGAAGGAAATCAAGTTGGTCAGGCATGATTTGTTCTTGGTGAATCCATACTGGCTGTTCGTGGAGCACTTTATTCTTTTATAGGTGCTTCACGTTAGATTCCTTGAGGACATACTCCATCATCTTTCCAGGTATCAAGGTCAGGCTAACCAGTCTCCATATCCTCCTTCTTCCCTTTTTTTAAAAATGGGCACTATATTTGCACTTTTTCAATGACCTAGGACTTCACCCCATGGCCATCTTCAAGAGTTCCCAAAAAGGATAACCATTGGCTCTGAGATTATCTCAGCCAATTCCTTCAGCACCTTAGGGTGCATCCCAATCTGCCCTGCTTACTTGAAAGCATATAGCTTATCTAAGTAATCCCTACTCCATTTTTTGCTGCCAATTGCACTTGTCATATGGCAGCTGCACCTATTTGTGAAGACTAAAGTAAAAAAAAAGCATTAAAGACTTCAGCCTTCTCTGAGCTATCTGTAACTAGCTGCCTTCTGTATTCCATAAGAGACCTGTGGCTTCCTTGGTCTTCCTCTTAATTTTGACATATTTTTATTTCCTTTTATGTTCCTTGACAACTGCATCTCAAATCATCCTTCCTAATTTTCTCCCTGCCTGCCATGCCTGTGTAATATTCTTATGTTCTTCCCTAGTACTATGACTAAGATTCCACTCTTCATAGGTTTCCTTTTTGAGTTTCAGCACATTGAAAAGACTGCTGTCTAGCCAGGCTCGCCTTCTGCTGCACTTCCCATTTTTTGTCAGATTGGAATAGCTTGCTCCTGAACCCATTAAAAAACCTCCCTAAAGTACAGCCAGCTGTCCTGAACTAGTTTTACCCTCAGACCTGTCTCTCAGCGAATCCTGCCTGCTATTTCCCAGAGTTTGTTAAAGTCAGCTTTTATGAAGCCCAATATCTTTATTCTGCTGCTCTCCCTACTCCCTCCCCTCAGGATCTTGAATTCAGTAATTTTGTGGTCACTTTCATCCAAGTTACTTTCCACCTTTACATTCTCAACTAAATCCTCCTGTTTGTAAGCAGCAGGTTGAGAAGGATCTGGGGCAGTAGCTGTGTTAGTCTGAGCACACAAGGCAGACTTCACCTGCAGGTTGAGAAGAGCATTCCCAATAGTTGGCCTGTTTACCATCTGTATGAAAAAGTTACCCCAATGCAATTCAGAAACTTGCTGAAGTGCTTGTGCACTGCTGTGTTTACCTCCAAGAAGATGTCCCAATAATTAAAGCCCCGCATGAGAACCAAGTCCTATGATTTGGAAGCTTCCATCACCTGTTTACAGAAAGTCTCATCAACCTCCTCCTCTTGGTTTGGTATGCTGTAGCAGACAACCACCATAATATTCCCCTGCTGCTCCCTCCTTTGACCTTTACCAAAGGCTTTTAACAGAACTCCTTTCCACTTCATACTGTACATCAGAACATACTGTCTTTATATATATCTGGCAACACCTTCTTCTTCTCCTGCTTATCCTGAAGAAGCTATACCCATCCGTGACTACTCCAGTTATGTGAGCTAGCCTACCACATCTCCATAATTCCAATTCATCATAATTCTTTGACTGTATTAGGAGCTCTAGTTTCTGTTGAAAAAAGAAAAAAGTAGATGTTCTCTATACTGATGGGGAGATATGGTACATTAGACACAATAAAAGAAGCCAGATATGCTGTCATTAGCAATCAGTCCTGAATTCCCTGTTCACATTAGCAATTAAGGTTCTTTCCCCTTAGTCATATACAGCAGAAAAGTCAGAAGTTGCATAGAAATGTTCTGTTATTGAAATACTCTTTTAGGAAATATGCTTTCAAGACCCTTACCACGCCTGCTGAGTAGCCTTTCCAGAATTATCTTTTGGGTTGTGACATCAAAGTCATGTGACACGGCAAGTGGCTGCTTTGCTGCTTTTATTGGTTACTGTGTGTGTGGTTTTGTTTGTTTGTTTGTTTTTCTTACCTTTCTCCACTTCTGGATTGTTTCTGCTGAACCATTTATTTCTGCTGAACCAAAACTGTATCTGTTAAACTAAGCTGACCCTTTTATGGCTCACTTACAGCATGTCTACAAAGCAAAGCAAAGGTATCACTGTAACGTGCTATAATTCACCAACCATGAGGTAAAAATATCAATGAATACAGTTAGTATGCACTACCAAACGAAGTACACACCTAGGGCCCTGGGAGAGCTTCCTATTCTGGTTGCTAGCACTTGCTAGGGTCTACATAAAAAAAAAAAAATTACTGCAATTATTGCTCCTTCTAGCTAAACTGTTACTGCACGTTTGATAGCACTACCCAGATGCATTCATTCTGCTGTATAGAGGAATGCTTAGTTTAGTCTTCCCTTAACATTAGTTTTACTGGCAGAAATGTGTGTGTGGTGGGGGGGAGAATTCTTCAACTATCTATGTACAAGAACTAAGAGCTTAGGGATAAACAAAAGGAAATAGAATTCCGCATTTATAACCATAAATCCAACCAACTGGAACCTGGTGGGTAAGTTTTGCATGACTGGAATGTTAAAAACGTTCTTTAATGAACAATTCAAGTAGGATCACGTAGAAAAAAAGGAAACGGGAGAGTTAAAATGTCAAAAATGGCATTACCAGTTTCCAAGTGACTGACAGCTCATCAGAAAATTAGCTCAAATGCTTATCTCAGTGTTTTAACAGATAAAATATGAATGAATTGCAAGTTGGCATCTACAGCGGGCCTCCAAATCACATAAAAATCAGAATGATTGGTACTTTATATGTATCTATTTTTAATGGGTCAAAATAAAAAGGCATGTTATTATGAGGGACTTCAGTATGAATGACACACTGGACGTGCTGCCAGTACTAAAACATCCTAGACACGTCTAAAACTACTGCATCTATATTAGAACTCATTTTGATAGGCAAACAGGAATTGATCACAGAATTAAATGCAGTGTGTACTTAGATTATGACTGAAATATATTTGCTATGTGTAAACTGCTAAATGGTACTAGAAAATATATATACACTATGCTTTGGTAGAGCTAGTCTCACAAAGCTGGAATTAATTATGTGCTACCTCACCTGGAACAGGAAAAAAATCCACTAGAATAGATTACAAAAGAAGTCATGAAAACTTCATTATTGGAAATTTTTTAGAGCAGGTGAAACAAAAATCTGTCAAAATGTTTAAGAATAGGGGATCTTGCGCTAGGGCAAGCAGATGGGGTAGATGGCCTTTTAGTATCCCTTCCATCTTTATTTTCTATCATTCTCTAATTGTGTTGACCCACTGCCACATAGCAATGGTAGAAGTGAAAATAGTAATACAGAAATGGCAGAAATATCCAAAAACATTTCTCTCATTTATTTGGGAAAAAGCCACTTGGTATCTCTCATTTTATAGGATGATATCTCTAATCTTATAGGATGGTTACAGGTTACAGGGGTGGGTGGATGAGAATAAGATGGGATTCAATACTGACAAGTGCAGGGTATTGCACCTAGGGAGAAAGAGCCAGCAGCATACCTACAGGCTGGGGAACTCCCTTCTCATCATCACAGAGGGAGAAAAGGATCTTGGAGTCATTATAGACTCCAAGATGAACATGGGCCACCAATGTGGGGATGCAGTCAGGAAGGCTAACCGCACCTTGTCATGCACCCACAGATGCATCACAACCAGGTCCAAGGAGGTGATCCTCCCCCTCTATATGACATTGGTCAGGCCATAGTTGGAGTACTGCATCCAGTTCTGGGCACTGCACTTCAGGAGGGATGTGGACAACACCGAGAGGATCCAGAGTAGGGCCACTCACATGATTGGGGGCAGCAGGGCAGGCCCTATGAGGAGTGGCTACGAGACCTGAACCTGTTCAGCCTCCACAAGAGAAGGTTGAGAGGGGATCTGGTGGCCATCTATAAACTGGCCAAGGGAGCCAGTATTCAATGGGAGAGTCCCTGTTCCCCCGAGCACTACTGGGAGTAACAAGGAATAACAACCATAAGTTGATGGAGAGTAGATTCAGGATGGATATCAGGATGGATATCAGGAGGCGCTACTTCACAGTCAGGGTGGCTAGGATCTGGAACCAACTTCCAAGGGAAGTAGTGCTGGCTCCTACCCTGAAAGTCTTCAAAAGGAGGCTAGATAGACATCTTGCTGGGGTCGTTTGACCCCAGCATTCTTTCCTGCCCATGGCAGGGTGTCAGACTTGATGACCTGCTCGGGTCCCTTCCGACCCTACCTACTATGAAACTATGGCTTTCCTTTCTAATAATAACTAAAGAGGATGTTAAATAGCAGCTACTAAAGCTACTCATTTGGAAATAAGTAGGCTCAAATAACATAAGTTAAAGATTTTTTAAAAAGCTGGCTGAGGAGCTATCTACACGATTATGATCTTCTATAAGTCTTGAAATACTGGGGAAGATTCAGAGGATTGAAAACAAATAAAATTATAAGGGGGGGTGTTTGTTTGGGGGGTGCTGTGTGTTTTTTAAAGATAGAAAGGATGGCCTGGGTAATATAGCTGTCAGCCTGACTTCAGTCTTGGACAAAATAAAGGAACAGCTGATACAGGACTCAGCTAATAAACAATTAACTAAGTGTAACATAATTAATGCCAATAAACGTGGCCTTATGTAAAGAGGTCCTGTCAAACTAACTTGATTTTTTAAATGAGATTACAAGGCACTTGACTTAGTAATACATGACATTTTGATTAAGAAATTAGAATGATATAAGATCAACATGGCACAAATTAAATCTTTAAAAACTGACTAATGGGTAGGTCTTTAAATTGTGGCTGTACATGGTGAATCAGCTAGAGGTAAAGTCAGACATCTACAAAAAGAACATAAGCCATATGTATAGATGGAGAGTATATCCTAAAAAAATGTACTCTGAAAATTGTCACTCTAAGTTGGGGAATCATTATGCATATAAGCTGAACACAAACTCCCATTATGATATTGTGATTAAAACAGTAAAATCATTGAACATATACATAAAGAAAAATAAGAGTAGAGATTAAATGACATCTTTATTTGGCATTAGTTTGACCATTAGTAGAACATGTCTGCTGCCCACATTTAAAGAAGGATGCTGAAAAACTGGAGAGAGCTCAGCAAAGAGACATAAAAATGACCAAAAAATTGGGAAATATCCATTTAGGTCTAAACTGCTTCCTGACAGACACAGGCATGCCCTGAGATCCACCCACACAGACCTCATTTAAGGATATGTATTGATATTGGAGATGTTTAAATTAAAGTAGGATCTGGTCTGTTTTAATATATACAGTAGGGCTGTGCAAAGCTTTGTTCCCTGGCAGATGGAGCATCTCACAGGAGTATGTGTGTGGAGGGGGGCCCCAGTGTGCTCAGTAGCAGACCCGGAAGTGGACCAGAAGCACTTCTGGTCCACTTCTGTGTCTGCCGGAAAGCACACTGGGGGGCCCCCTGTGCCCCACCCCCCCGCCCGGCTCAGCAACTGGTGCCCCCTGGGTCTGGGGGAGCACCCAGGTCCCCCCAGTTGCTGAGCTGAGGGAGCACAGGGCCAGTGTACTTCTGACTACTTCTGGGTTTGCCACTGAGCATGTGGGGAGACCTCAAGTTATGTAGAAAAAACATTTAAAGCTGTGTCTATCACCAAATCACTGATTCTCCAAATCGGCATTGAATCTTCAGATTTGGATTCAGCTGAATCGAATCGGGGACAGTGATCCGAAACTAAACGAATCTCTTTCCCT
>NW_017729007.1:13063446-13074409 GCF_001723915.1 Gavialis gangeticus | reverse complement strand
CCGCCCGGCTCAGCAACTGGTGCCCCCTGGGTCTGGGGGAGCACCCAGGTCCCCCCAGTTGCTGAGCTGAGGGAGCACAGGGCCAGTGTACTTCTGACTACTTCTGGGTTTGCCACTGAGCATGTGGGGAGACCTCAAGTTATGTAGAAAAAACATTTAAAGCTGTGTCTATCACCAAATCACTGATTCTCCAAATCGGCATTGAATCTTCAGATTTGGATTCAGCTGAATCGAATCGGGGACAGTGATCCGAAACTAAACGAATCTCTTTCCCTGATTTGGGCTGAATCTGAATCCGAATTGAATACGGCCCATTTTGCACACCCCTAGTACACAGTCACTCATTCTTACAAAGAATTCTTGTTAGACTCCTTCCTTTCTATGTGGTTCTATTCTGACCAAACTCATAAGAATCTTTCCACCTGAAGCAGACCCTAAAATAGCTATCAAACTGATGATGACTGAAAGAATAATTTCTTATCTCAAATACTAATATTTGCATCTTAACACCTGATCCTTCAGTCTTTTCTTGTCAAACTCCTATGGATGACAGTGGGGCTTTCATCAGGATCAGAACTGGATGACCAAACTCCTTTATTATATTAGGCCATGCATTACTGTACAAAAAACAAAGATCCAGAAAAGATGATGATTATTCCAGGGTAGCTGCTCAGAAAAAAAAAAGGCACTATTCAAGCTCCTTGTTATTGAGAAGCAGGAGAACAGATAATAGCTTATTTGCTACAGAAAACAGCTATCCTGGGATATTCAGACACACAACAGTCCTACTAGTATTAAATCCGTGTTTAGTTTTATCCTTGATCTTTCACAGGCTAGTTCTCTAATAGAGTTCAATAAATTACTCCAGCATAGGGCTGCAAGTGTCTGCTCATTGATGACACTGCTCTAAAGGCTGATTACACTGATGCAAATGTTGTAAGTCCACACCCTTTAAACCTGACTGTTGAAGTCCACACAGGATCAAGGCTTTATATAGCAACTTAGTCAGCTTAGAGCTTGACTAAGCACTTGTGCTAAAGAATTCAGTCATTTATATATTTCCATGGGGTGGATCCAAGATTTCCTAAAGGAAGGTGAAGCATGCTGCTCCTCGTACCATGGGGGGAGCCCCCAGGTTGGTGGGAGACACCAGGGAGTGAGGCAGCAGGTGCATGGGGTGGGGAGGGGGGTGGGACTCACCCCTCTCTGACACTGCTGATGCTGACCTGAAGGTAGGGGACAAGAGGTGCTCCTGTCTTGCTATAGCCATGGGCTCCAGGAAATGGCTTGCAGGTTGTCAGGTTGAGACAGGAACGGTGGTGGTGGTACATAAGTTCCTCCTTCCAGCACCCTCTTCTGGCCAGCAAGGAACACCTATGGTAGAAGAGGGGAGGATGGGCAGGGAACAGGTGTTGGAAGGAGGAGCCTACATGCTGCTGCTGCTGCTGCTGTCACCATTTCCTGCCAAGCCTGGCACCCTTTGCAGCTGTAGCCTGTGGCTGTTCCATGCAGGGGCACATATCCCCCTGCACCTGGATCAGTTGGGCTAGGGGCAGACATTACACATAAACTGGTTTAAGGGATCAGAGACTCATTTAAACCTGTAACAGAACAGATGTTCAGTGCACATAAACCTATTTGAAAATGGCTTAAACCAGTTTGAAATAAACCTGGTTGAATGTAGTGTATCAGACTTAACTGATCTGGGTCAAACCAGTTAATGCAATGTCTGTCCTAGAGCCCTTCTTGGTTTAAATTAAATCAGAGTCCTCCAGCATCCCAGATGTTTTGCAACTCTGAGCAGGGCTCTGCTGCAGCCCAGCAAGGCTGGCCCCTGCCATCTGCTCCCTCACTGGAGCTCCAGCAGAGACTGCAGATACAGCAGAGTCTGCCTGGCTTCCCCTGCTCCCTCCCCCACCCCCCACCACTCCCTTCTCAAGCAGGAATTCTCCCCTCTGCCTTACACAGACACCTCTCAGCATTAGCTAGCATACCACATGGTGGTTACAGTCTGTGCTGGGGGAGACAAGACTGGACAGTGTCAGCTTAGGGCTTTTGAGAGTTAATCAACAGGTAGCTGATAATGTCCCTCCATTCCTTCCTTGGAAAAAGTTGTTGAAGAAGAGCTTCAACTAATGAGAGGGGCTGTTGTTTTGCCTGATGGGCTGATAAATGCTAACAACTCCCTGTGTTACTCCCTGTGGTGTAACTCAAAGCTCTGTTATCAACAGTGAAGGGGGTGGGGAATCCATCCCTAATCAGAGCATCCTGCTGGGATCTGGCCATGCCCCTCTCAGCTCAGCGCTTTAGAAGGGAAGGGAGGGCTTGCTCTAGCACCCCTCAGCTTCTAGCATGAGCCACTGCAGGCATCTGTCTGCATTTCTTCAGTCCAGAGGGGATGTCTGTATAGTTACAAACTGGTTCAGCCTAGCCAAGTTAGACTAACCTGCAAAGATTGAATCGCTTCAGGCTCAGGCTTTTGGAATGTCTGTCCCTAGTCTTGAGGACAGAGGTGGAAAGGTGGTATATCTGCACTGCTGTACCACCCTCCTCTGCCACCCCCCAGACCAGATCCACCCCTGCATAATGCACGTTTGAATTCACAGACTGGCCAAAGGTCTGAAGAGGCGTAGCATGAAAGTTCAGCAATCATGTATATCATTTGGTCCCATCAAATAAATCAGCGTGCCTTCCATTCCTTTTAATGAACAGAATTTTAATGCAGTGATTAGTAAGCCTGATCACAGATGAAAAAGCAGAGATGGTAGATCAAGAATAAAATAATCAAAAAATCTCAAGAGTCCAAAAAGCCTGCATCATTATCTATTTCTGATCATGCTGACTCTCTTAAATGTTCATCTACAACACTTTTCCCATAAAAATATTTATGCAGTGCATTTATAATCTCATGATACTTCTGTTTACTTACATGCATGGAAACAAAACAATTACTATGGCAACATGCTGTTATGTGCTCAAAGGTATTTATAGTGTTTCATGCAAGCAAACAGAGGTTGGCAAACAGTGGGAAGAAAATGTACATTGAGTTACTTGAACTGGAGGAAAAACAAACCGAGCATAAAATGAGGAGAAAAATATATATTCCTGAAAGTCCATTTGGTGTTGGACATCTTTTTGGCAGTTGTTTTGTTTTGGATTTTTTAAGTGGCTCTACTGTGCATAAAAAGGAATATCACAAGCATGCCTCTAAAGAATATTTCAAACCTGTGGTAGAATTATTTTATGCAAAAGTGCAGGATAAAAGGTGATAAAATCCATACACTTTAGTGAAGGTTATAGAATCCATGCTCTGCAGCACTGTTGATGCTCCAATATTATGATAATGACAAAGATACTATAGTGATATAAAAGCCCACATAGCAGAAAGCTAATTAAAATATACACTGCTGACACCATTGTTAAGTTATCTCTGAAGAATGAGGTAAATGCTGATGTCAGAAAAGTGACAAAATAAAGACATTTTAAATCTGTGCCCATTTTACAATAATGATATGAGCCAAAGAAAGGAGAAAATTATGACAGAACCATTCCCTGAGCAATAGGTATTGTAAATCAGCAGCAGACTGGGGAGATGATAGTCTAAAACAAGCTCTTTAATCCCTTTGGTTAGCCTGCAGAAGAAAAAGAAGTCTATCTTGCAACATACATGTTAAATGTGCATTAGTAAGTAATCTGATTAAATAGAATTAGTGCAGAAGCTCTGAGACAAAGAGTTTATGATGTCAAATCTAAAGAATTCAATAGCTGTTTGACTACTAGCAAAAATGTATTGGATACACGACAGATACATTAAAATAGGGATAATAGTGCTGGATAGCTTGGATTTGACCTGGTATGAACTCTGATCCAGCTGTTCCTAGATATCTGTGCAATTCTGGACCACACACAATTTAATGGACAAAAGGCAGAATATCCAAATATACTGATCTTATAAACATAACTATAAACTGAAGTGTGATATTAAACTCAAATCAACCCCCCAAAAGGATAAGGACAAATACATATTTCAGCCACTCTAAAACAGGACAGAGGAGTGCTGCTTGCTAGCAGGAAGCAGCTGTTACAGTCTAACTGTTATACCTGCATGATCCCATAGTGACACAAATTAGCCAAATCACCCTAACCTTGACCTTTTTTGCCACAGAATCATGAAGAAATAACAGTTGTAACAGCTTATATCAGTATGCTCTCATACTAATACAGTTGTTATATCTGTCTACTATACTATAAGAGACAACTTTGGATCAGGGATGTGCCTATGGCTTATATTTAAAACTGAATGAAAATATAATTTTATTATGAGCAGAAATGCTGCAAAGAGTAGCATGAGCTACCTAGCTATATGAAATACAGTATTGCTTCTTTACAATTTCTAAAATCTACAATAATGTCACCACAACACTTTTGGCTAATATAGTCAAAAGATGTTGAACATATTTGGTAATGATTTGCAAAACAAAGCCTGAATTTTAAAATGAATTGAAAGTGCATTTAAGAACATAGCTGAAAAAGAAAATTCAAGCATTCATTTTTTGAGTGCTTCTCTTAAAATCTAAAGCATACAATTTAGAAAGACCTCACATCTCATGGACTTCTTTATTGTTCATAAGGAGTAAAAAAGAGCACAAATAGATGTCACCAAATAAAGTGGATTAGCTGTGCCGCAAAGTGTTGCAGCACAGGTGATCCATTTCACTGGGCAAAACACATCACCCCTTATCCAGTCCTTGATTGAGCAGGACTAGGGGCCATGTGGTCTCCCTGCTTTTCCTACTCAGCCACATCTGGGGCATGGGTCTACTTAGCAGGGAAAGAGGGGCTTTTCCTCACCCAGTCAGACCCACTCCTCCACAATCACAGAGGAGGGAGTCTGGCTTGACATGGAAAAGTCCTGCTTCCCTCACTCAGCTAAACCCATTCCTTCACAATCTGAGGGTCAAGTCTGGCTGAGAAGGCAACCCCAACTTCCCCACTTATGGAGACACGTGCCAAAATTTCCTGGGGTGCCTCTCTGTAAGCAGGAAGAGTGGGCACATGCTCCAGGGGCCCTGAGGACTTCTCAAGCACCTGCCTGGGGTGGTAGGAGAGTGCAAGCAGCTCAGGTTGCTTGTACTCTTCCTCCACAGAGGTAATAGACATCTGTCACAATAAAGTGGCAGAATCTATTACCACGTTTAGCTGGGCCATTGATTTTCCTTTCATATAGCGCAACAAAGGGTATCAATGTCTATTTGTTCAGCATGCATGCTGCCATAAAAGTTTTTTATGGCAGCACAAATGAAACATCAGGTGATGTCTGTTTCCACCCCCTGTGATTTTAATCCTGCCTTAAAGCCAGTGAAATAGTCTTTATTATATTCTAAAGGGAATAACAGAAAGGTCAACAGGGGATTCAACTAATAAAGAATTAAAAAAGATATTTAATTAATACCAGCCAATGCGGCATACACACAATACAGTTTGCGAAACAAACTTGATTTCTGATGCCTTCATTTCATTTCTGAATTCCCATTGCTCTGCATTCCATAACATAAGGCTTTCTGCTATACAACATGAGCACCTACGAAATATGAAAACTCTCCTAAAAAGGTACAGTTCCCCACAGTTTTATTCTTGATGAGTTGACAAGTTTGCTTATTAAGGTAACTGAATAAATATGTTACTACTCAGACTTTCAAGGGGGAGAGTACTACATAATATAATACTGAAAAAGATATGTTCAGTAAAGCACATGATACATAAGAACTGACTAACTAGCAGATCTCAAGAAGTAGGTGTCAATGGGGTGCCATGAGTTTCAGTTCCAGCCCTAAGACTATTCAGTATTTCTACCAAGGATCAAAAATAAATATAGCATCACTGACAACAACTGCACATGACAAAAATGTCATAATTAATGAGGCTAGGGCAGTCATACAGAATGACCTGTTCTTGCAAACAAAATTCTTTTAGTACCGTATAGCCAAATGCACAATTACACATCTAGGAACAAGGAACACTGGCCATACCTGCAGAATGAGGACTGAGCTGTGATTCAAAGATAAAGGTGTAACAGGTGAAAGTTTACATTTACACATGTGCTTTATTATGCATCAGCTTATTTAATGCACATTAAGGCATCACTAAAAACATGCCCTTTAGTTAATGCACATTAAGACAGGCTAACTTGCATTTTCCTATTACCTCACAACAGAAGTACTAGATTTAATATGCATTAACTAAAGTGAGTTAATGCATGTGTAGACACATCCAATAGCAACATGATGTGATCTGTGAAGCAGAATTCCATATAAAGCTACAGAAAAAAAGACTATATATTCAATAACTACAGACCCAATAGTAATAGTCTTAAAGAACTCCATCAGTTTGGTTTATCAGAATGCATATTGAGAGGTGACTTGACTGGGTTATAGTGCATAAATACCTTCTTATGTGAAAAATATAGTTATAGAGTCTTTAACCAAGGGAGAAAGGTACAACAAGAACCAATGACTCAAAGCCAAAGTTAGACACATTCAAACGAGAAACTAAGCATACATTTATAACAATAAAGACATTAAGTCACTGGGACAATCAGCCAACAGAAGTAATGGATTCTCCATCTCTTTAGGTTTTCAAACCAAGACTGAATGCCATTTTAGAGGATAATCTTTCACTAAAAAAGAGTTATGCTTCAGTTAACAGAAGTTACTGGGCTCAATACAAGATACACTGTTGAAATCTGTCTTCTCTTGGTTTAATATTCCTTTCTGGCCTTAAACTCTGTAAATCTGTGAAAGGTGGTAATTCTTTAGGTTCAGTTGTCAGAGTAATTTTTCCTAGCATTTTTCAAGTCTACAAAAGGCCATCATCCAGTGACAACTGTCTCAGAACTCTTGAGGTTGTTTAAGTATAGGCCCTTTACTATTTCTAAAATACTAAAAAACTCTGTGGTCCAACAGGTGCACTTCTAAGGAGAAGGAGATTGTTGGTTGGTATTAGAAATACAACCCCACCCTTTGAACTCAATGCTGCTCTTAACTCACAACATCTTCACAGATTCCCCTTCCACCACTCTCTGAAACTAGCTCTTCTCCATTACCCTACTCCTGAGCCTGTATTGTGATTCCTCTCTGTTACTGAGGAACACCACCGGCATTACTCTTAATAACAATGAAGCAAGCACCTATTCCTGTGATGGATAATATTTTATACTCTTCAATTGTTGTGATTATTCTATTGCCTGTTCCCACTACAGCAGACTCGGATACATTGATGATAATGATTACATACATACCACCCTAATTACTAGATAGTATTATTCAGACTTTAATATATCTAGGGAAATTGCAGCACCTGTATAACATTAACTACAATACAATGCTTTAAAATGTTGATTTGCACAGTACTGGGTGAAACTGGACTTCTGAATGTGCTGTGGGACACAGGGCACTAGAAAACAGTAAAAAAAACCCCACACAAATTTGTTGTTTTGTTTTTTTTAACAGAGACCTTGGATGGATGATTTTTTCTAATGCTAAGAATCCAAAAACATTCCACAATCACCACACCAAGCAAACAGGTCTCATATGTAAACAATACAGATACCTTGAAAAAGACTTAAAACTAAAATACCCACATTGGAAGTATAGCCTTAAGTCAATAAGGTCAGTATTTCAAACTCTTTCTATGACTATTTTATTTAAGATTTTATTTGTACCATTTAAAGTCACTGCCCTCTGAGCTACCATGGGTTTTTATTTTGTTTTGTGGTTCTTATTTTTAAACAAAGATAAAAAATATTAGAAAAAAAAAGTAATTTGGGTTCACTCTTAAAATGAACATTTTTTGTCCTTTACACAATATGGATTGACAACTTTCCTAGAAAGAAATAATGTTTTATTAGTTAGCTGCCCCAGATGACTTAATTTCCAAGTATACGGCATATATTTTCACTAGTATTTTCTTTAATGTTATCACTCCTAGTACAGAGGTAAAAAAATATTTGTCCTTTAAGTTAAATTTAAAAAGAGGATACTTCCTGGTTAATGTTTCACAGATTCATAGCTTTTTAAGGCCATAAGGAATCATTAGATCAGTCTATATAATGCAGGCTACAGGATTACAATACATTAATTTTGTCTAGAGTCAAAAAATTTGTGTTTGACAAAAGCATGTCTTCCACAAAGTACTGTGTTATGAGCTGAAGACACCAAGGCTAATATATTATGCCCCTTAAATATTCACTTTGTTTTGAAAAACTTGTACATTTTAATAATAGTGCTGAGACCTGAGAGTTTAGCCAAATTCTAGAAGAAATGAATATGCAGTATAGAAACTTTCTTTCCTTGAAATTAAGCGGCAGCAGTTCAAGTAGAAATACTTTAATATTTCTTAGCAGAGGGATGATGTGGGCAGAAACAATTTAAAGTTTCTCTCTAATTTCTACACTCTAAACCAATTTGCTGAGAATATGAAATGTTTAACTGATGTGATGACATGATTCATATTTCTTTGTCTGGGGGAAAGTTATTTGCAACTAAAGAATGCTGATAATCTGAGAAATGACTGGATAACTTCCTTACTGCTCTTAATTTGTGGCTTGAAATAGGACTATAAAGGGAAAGTTTAACAATAGTTGCTTTTATATGATTTCTAAGCTCCTGAGCTACATTGACCTTATCCAAGATATGGCATGTAAGGAATTTCTATGCTGCCCTTGAAACACTTAGTAGAATGAATTAATAGATTTTTTTTTTGCTAACAAAAATGCATAGTCCAAAGATGTTTTGTTGTTTGAACCCAGTCAGTATATTGCCATCCCCTTCACTAGTAGAGTTCTATCTCCTAACTGATAAAAAACAAAGCTTAATCAAGAATATCCAAGAATGTTACCGAATGTATATCAGGAACTTGAAACAACAAAGTAATGGAATCTAAATTATGCCAAAACAAATGCCTTGTTGTTCATAACCTTCTGAAAAACAACACCCCATATTATTTTGAAAGATGCTTGCCACCTTTGCAGATTACTTTTGCATGCACTTTTATGTAATTGAAAATATACTCTCACACTGCCTAAAATTATTGGTTAAAGTTTGCTCTAAGTTTTAACCTACCAAAATACAATAATGTCAAAAGCTAGAGAAGGCACTTTGTTTTTTTCCCATTTTCTAGCTTTAGCTGTAGTCTTCCAAACACTTTTTATTTATGATGTTCTGATGCTTCCTAGGAAAGCAAGTTGAAAGAAAACAGTCTATATATATATATATGTCCAATATGTTATAGTACTCATAGTATAAAAACAAGCAGTTATTTTTTATTTTGGGGAATTTAAAAATGCATCAGAAACACAAACAGAGACACGCTCAATATTATGGATTTTTTACTTTTAGTTTTTAAATGGTTAAAATTGTTTCAAAATATTACACATGAGAGTATTATATGGTTATCAACAACATACAAACTTGTGAGATTCCATATCAATATATTAGCCAGTTATTAACATGTCTATGTATCCTTTAAGATTTGACAAATGTTTTTATAAATGTTATCTTAATATATAGTGTGAGCAAATGAGTATATTCTGGATTTGCCAAGAGTAAGACTGAGTGCAGACTACATACAGGGCTTTATATTAATGAATTAAGTTGGTCTACATGTTAGAGTGCAAAATGTGGCCTTCTGGATATACATTTAGGATTCATAGAGACGTTCAGGGTGGTTAGATTGCATTAAAAACAGCCATCTAACCTAATTTACTTCACCCAGGTGCAGACCTTTACACTTAGGGCACTGACAGAAGTGATATTTTCATGCAATCGGCCCCTTGAAAGCACTCTACAGCCATGCCTTAATAGAACTGTGTGGCTGCAGAGTGCAATCCACCCAGCTCAGACCAGGCAAACCTGGCTGGGGCTCCCTTCCCTCCTCTCATCCTGCAGACTGCACCAAAGCTTGGAGGAGGGGGATAGGGCTAGGAGAGAGAGGCTGCAGACACACAGCTTCTTTTACATCAGCTCCGAAGGGGAGCTTGATCCCCCATCCCCACCCCTGGACCCAACAGCGAACATCTGTTGGGGCAGGGGGGCAGGTCGCATTAATTCATGGCGCTTTCTGTGAAGCCCCTTAAGTTACAGTGGAGAGCTAAACATCTGTCAGTGCCCTTACAGCCTTAGTTAGGTGGATCTAGGTGTGAACTGTAAAGAACTTCAGGCCGGTTAGATTGGTCTAAAATGGCCAACCTGATCTAAGATAACCCTTCTCTGGAAATAACCTAATTTATATTAGGCTTGGCAAGTCCAATCTAACTGAACTTCTGTACAGTTTCCAGTGCAACCCCAGATGCTGCCTGCCTCACTAATCCCCCTGATCTCTCCCATAGACCCTGCTGACCCCTCTGATCCACCCTGTGAACCCTGCATGCCCCCCATCACCCCTTCTGGATCTTGCCTGCCCCCTGATACCCTATCTGGATCCTGCTTGCCCTCCAATCCCTGAAGCCTGATAGCCTCCCCTACCAGGACATAACTTAGATTGGGTGGCCATTTTTAACTCAATCTAGCCTCCCCCTAACCTCCCCAAATGTCTGTATGCACCCTTATTTTTATCATTCATATGTAGTCATGGATTACTTTGCTGTACCAAACAGAAGAAAAAGACTGCCCTAAAGAATTTATATATAATGTATCATCCAGAATTTGTTCTTGGTATTCCTTTTAGGATTATGTATACCTCACACTTGCCTTGGGACTGATCCTGTACTGTTAAATTAATGGGCGTTTTACCAACAGCTTCATTAGGAGCAAGTCCAATTGGAGAGAGTCCAGTACAGAGCAACAAAAATTATTATAGTGCTGGGGAACGTGACAGGCTGAGGGACTGGGCTAATTTCATCTGGAGAAGATGAGACTGAGGGGGACTTAACAGCCTTCAACTACCTGAAGGGTGGTTCCAAAGAGGA
>NW_017729007.1:13061097-13063435 GCF_001723915.1 Gavialis gangeticus | reverse complement strand
CTAATAAAAGCTATTGCATCTACCCAAAGAACCTTGTCTGCCTGCCTGTGTCCTTAGACCAACATGGCTACAACCAGCAGCCCCTCAATGTACCTTTAATTCATAGTTGACTGAAATAGAAATGTGTCTACACTGAATCAACCTACTGATTCAATTCCTAAACCAGTATTTACCTAAAGTCCTGTTAAGTATGTAGAGATTAATAGGGTCACCCAGAGCGCCAGTGAGGACATTTCTTTGAATGCTCTTGAGTACCGGCAGGTAGCTGTAATTTACTGCTGTGTTGGCACTTTACAAGCAAAATTAGCATTGTACTCTCATGGTGTGATAAACTGGCTTAGTAATTGAGAGAGAGGTTTGGGAAGTTGGGGCAGTGAAACTTGGGCACTAAACACAGCTGACTAAGGGCTCTGTTACACATTACACTTGGCATGTGTTATATTTAGATCCTAGAAAGCATTAAAATGATTTAGAAAGTTTTATGAGCAGTTGCATGTTAATGCTTACTAGGATCTAAATATAGATCGTAGTACCACATTGGAGTCTTGAACATGGGCAGATCCAGGATTTTGGAAAGAGGGGTGCAGATAGTGTGGTGCATTATCACATATAACACAACACACGTTTTTTTTCCACCTAAAAAGAAACTAGAAATGTCACTAATAATCTATATTATTCAATTTAAGATTGAAGAAAAAAACATTATTGGAATGTGCATTAATTTGCTATATCATATATTACATATAAAAACACAATGAACTAGGCAAAATAATCAAAAGATATTATTTGATTAGTCCTGTAGGCTTTATAGTTAAATGTATGCCCTTTTTCAGATTCATAAAACACAATCTAGCCTTCTTGAGTATCTTGAATCTTGGCAGTGCATCCAGTGTTTCACTGAAAGTTATTTTCACACCTAAAGTAATGTTCATCTGTGTTACCTCTTGCATACCTGAGTTAATGTTTCTAGTTGGAGTTAAAAAACCAGGCTGCAGAACTGCAAAATGGAAGCTATAGTACCAGGGGCAGCTAACAGACAGCAGAACTGCAGAAGAAAGGATAACTTGAATAGTGGAACCATTAAAGACCATTAAAAAGAAGAGGGTCATTAACACCTGTGGAATGAAGAGTTTAGAAGGAATCAAGTAGATTTTAATGTGCCATGAAGTGCGTTGACTCCCTCACTGCTTCCTGAATAGAAATGCTGCTGCCACTGCCAAGCAGTTGGTTTTAAAGTCTGAGTGGAGCAGGAATCAAAGACTGGTGCAGCAAGGGAAATTTAGGTTAGATATTAGGAAAAACTCTCTCACTAAGAAGGTGGTGGAGCACTGGAACAAGCTACCCAGAGAGGTTGTACAATCTCCATCCTTTTTAAGACCCGGCTAAACAAAGCTTTGGCTGGGATGATATAGTTGGGGCTTGTCCTGCTTTGAGCAAGGGGTTCGACTAGGTGTCCCTTTCAAGTTTAATTTTCTATGATTCCAAGTCAATGGCCTTACTCTCCTTTTACCAAAGAACTCCTTCATTAGCTATGTTTTTCCTTTCATTCTTATTACCTTCTAAGATAAAAATATTTTCCTGTCATAAAGTTCCAACCTGAACACCAAACTCAAATTTCAGTAGGATTCAGATTTTGGTCTGATCCCACAAAACCGTTTACATTTTAACCCCTGTTTTCTCATATTAAAAATATCACTTTTGAAGTGAAACCAGTAATTGATGAATATGCGCTAATCATCCAGTGAAAAGAAAGGGTTGGTGGGGGAAGGCACAGGTACCCAATTAAATCAGATTTAAGGATGCTTTGCACACCAAGTGGTAGATTGCCATGATTCTACTGACTTTACTCAAGCTTTCTGTATTATGCAAGAGGCAAGGATTTCTGTGAATGGCTTTTTTTTCACTAACTGCAGGGTTGGGATAGATTTAGACAACCTTTCAAATGCAAGGTATTCTTTTACAGGTCTATTTTTAGTCTTTGCTGTGTGTCTTTTTCTTAATCTGGTGGCTATAAGACTGGAGAACACAAAAATTCACAGGAGTACCTAACAGACAAGAATAGATACCCTGATTAGTGGAAGATCAAGACCTTTCAAAAGGAAAGAGGAATGTTATCACCCATGGTATGAAGAAAGATTAGCCAGAATCAAGTAGATTATTATGAGCCATGAATCAGTATCAGAGTTCAGTACTGGGTTCTTAGTGTCCAGCCAATTTTTTGTTCTCAGGCCTGCCTTTTGAAGGTGTTTTGAAAATTTCCTTTGAGTAAAAGGATAGTGAGATCAGAAAGTGAATCAACATCCTGTCAAAAATATTCCCCTCTCCATGTTATGTATCT
>NW_017729007.1:13050905-13056097 GCF_001723915.1 Gavialis gangeticus | reverse complement strand
TTTTGTTCTCAGGCCTGCCTTTTGAAGGTGTTTTGAAAATTTCCTTTGAGTAAAAGGATAGTGAGATCAGAAAGTGAATCAACATCCTGTCAAAAATATTCCCCTCTCCATGTTATGTATCTCTGTCCTTATTCTTTTTCTTGTTATGATCCATTCCGGTTAATAGTTTTAGTTTAATTTCACCCATGTAGTTTCCATGAAGGCATTTGGTACACTAAATGAGATCCCATTTTGGGATAGATGTGTCAGATCCATGGATTCTGATGCATAATCTATAACATTGTAGTTATGCTGGGTCATGGATAAACCTTTAATGACACTGGTGGGCATAATACTAATTCCTCATTCAGAATAAGTACAAAAAGTAATTAAGCTCCTTTTGGGATAGAGATCTAAAAATAGGAACCATTAGCCAAAAACAAAGGCTACATGCAAAGCAGGCCAAAATGGAGCTATGTAGATGGAAAGGTTTCAAAAGAGGCTGCATGCACATGCAAAGGCCTGGGTAATAGCTGACAGAGATGGGTACACTGGGATAGATTCAGCTAGGAATCATCATAGAAGCTGACGGAGAAGAATATCCAGAGACTGCCAGAGAGGCACAGATCTTAGAAAATGGTAACAAAGATAGCTTTTTTAGTAGATTACTGTCTTGTAAAGTGAGGCTTGGAATAAGAAAACTGTCCTCTAGTGTGTGAATCCAACTCCATTAAAAAGGCCTTTATAGGTAAACAAATAGGACTGCATCGAAGAAATGTCTGACTTTACCTTTAATTTCTTCTTCTCATGGAAGAATCCTGCTTCAATAATGACTGTTTAGATAATAAAGGGTAACTGTACATGGTCATCATCATGGTCAGTGATGATGACAGTGATATGGCCTCTGCTGCACTACCAAAAAATAAACCTGGCACATTTACTCCCGCCCAGGTGCTACAGAAACAAGTATCAGAGCAGATTTCTCAGGAGCACCTTCAAGCAGCTTGGAGTGGTCCTGAACAACCTCCCCAACATTTCTCTCAGCATCACCTAGGAGACAGATCCTGAGCACAGCCCTGGGGCATATACACAGGACAGCTCCAACCTGTCTGGTCTTCCTAATAGTGGGTCTCAGTAGGAATGACAAGGCAAGCTTATTTGGCAGTGGCAGATCTCTAGTTGGGAGTGAGGCTGGAAGCCCCAATCATGGATCATGATTGCACTGTGCAAATACAGATAAGAAGATGTTTGCATAATAAACCTAAATATCACACTAACATATATTTTGGATTTACCACATTATCATTTTACATCTGTTTTTAATACAGCAGTATTAAGCAGTTCTTTAAATGTATCCATAAACAAGCATTTGATCAGTACATGTCCACATCCCTACAGCATGTCCAGCTCTTCAGTGTTTTCTGTAGTTTTAAATAATTTTAAGCATTATGCCAAAGATCTTTTCCTAGAGCTGTTAAATCTTCCCATAGCCACAGTGGAAAATATCTTAGTCTGAACTCTTAATCTTATATACCATCCTTTCCACCCTAGCTCCACAAATAATTTTCAGTTGATATTAGGGTATTATATTGGCCAGTGTGCATTTTGTATATAACATGTGAATTTCAGTATGTATCATGGGTGTTTCACTGTGTTCAACTATATAATCTATCTATGATGTATGTGTGTTTATTTTTGAGATCCCATTTATATAAGCACAGTTAATCAAAGGCTATCACTATATAATGTATGTATTTAATTATAGTATTAATAATGCCTTCAATTCACAGTACAATAAGTGTGTCAAGTATACTATAAGTTGTATATTACCTAGTGGCTTTCTATATTGGAAATGTAATTTGTTGTATTGAGTATTTTCTATAACAAGATTTCTGCTCTTTTAATTAATATTAAATTAGTTGAAATTCAGACCCTGATTTTCATAGACCAAACGAACACTTTGATTACTTAATCTAGTAAATTTACAAAATGATACAGAATATACTCTGTTCTTTGCCACTTAATCTGAAGAAAGAGATTTATATGTGCAGAAGTGAGTGTATGCCTCTGTTCTGTTAGAAGTAAGCCTTTTTATTATGGGGTAGTGCCTTGTTGAAAACTTGCCATCCATACACAGATGGATTTACCTTGCAAATATTTACAATAAATAAACAAGACAGTTTTCAGCTGATCAGACTTTGTGGAGCCACCTCTGTAAACCACTGAAATTAGCTGATGTTAACATGGAAAAAGCACGCAGAGTATCTACTGAGAATAATGCCCCATACTGAACATGAAGGATGCCTCTTGTTGAAGGTGCAGGGTTGTAACAAAAGACTAAGAAAAGGAGGCTTTGTGATTTTCATAGAACAGATTTCTTTAAATAGCTATAAACAAAGAAGTCCTATAAAAATTAGGATGGTTTTATCTATTCAGGACCTTCATAAAGCCAGAAATTTATTTTTGTAAAGGTCTAGCTGGCAGTCATAATTACAGAAATTTGACATTTGCATCATTTTGAGACATTAATTTGGGAAATTAACAAATCCCACATATTCTCAAACTTCCCAATGGCAATCTAATTCTTTCAGCTATCATACATATAATATATAATCCAGCATCTTGTTCTTCGCATAATGCTCCATGGGCACCTGAGGCTGCCAGCACTATCTATGTGACCCTGGAATACTCCAGGAGACTGGAGCACTCTGTGACACCCCAGGACCCTAGTTAAGAATTGCTGTTCTAAGGAATCCAGTTAATGTCCTTGACTAGCATTCAGCATGGTGTTTTAACAACATGTCAAGCCTTCTTTCTTCTTATCACCACCTGTGGCACATGATTTCTTTGTACCCCAAGGCTTAGGATCTCCAACTTACAACTCCTAAGCAACTGGACACTGTAAGGACATGCTTCATGTGAGAAATAATTTTTAGTTAGAATTCATTTGGTTTACATGTAAAAATGTAAGATAGTGCAGGACAACATTTCACCAGTCAAGAATCACATTTTCAACATAGTAAAAGGCATGTCCTTCCATTTTCTCTCATCAGCAATGAACATCATGTCAGTGAAAATTATTTTCTGGATACCATGAAGTGAATATTACTGAAATACACTGGGAGGTGGCAAAGGGAACAGAGAAGGAGAAAGAAAAGGTTGTTAAGAATTCCTCACATCTAGCTGTATTTCCTAGTACAGTGACATAGCTCCAACTTGTTATTTTGTAGCAGCATATAAAGAGGAAGAGAGAACTTTTGGTCAGTTCATTTGCAACACATCCTTCTCATTTTTCTACTTCTCCTCCTCAGCGGAATCAAAGAAGGGTTTGGTTATATTTACAGTTAATAAAGGAAACTTTTTTTTTCTTTTTTTCTTTTCTTTTTTTTTTTTGCAGCAAGGATGAATACATTACTTCCAGGATGGTCAGACTGACAATACTAGAAACAAAAATCCACATTGACCCTGGAACAAATGCTAGTCTTGATCCTCTGGTTGTATAAATTGTCATTGCTCCTTTGACTTCAAAGAAGTGGCATCAGTTTATCTGTGGAGGGTTTTGTTTTATAAATTAGCTTTATTTTATAAATTAGCACAACAATAAAATTCAGTCCAATAGCTTTCTGACTATGACAGTGGTTAAACATTTGAGTACATTACCTAAAGAAGTTGTGGAATCTCCATCCCTGGAAATTTTCAAGAGCAGGTTAGACAGCTACTTGACTGGGATGGTGTTGTTAGGGATACTCCTGCCTTCAGCAAGAGGATGGACTAGATGGCCTCATAATATCCCTTCTACCCCTACTTTTCTATGATCCTATGATCTACTGTCAAGTATGAGCCCATGCTGTGTATTAGAATAATTTAATTTCCATTAACTTCAATAGGTTTGGAACAAGTCCCTATTCTTTTACATACTCTGTGACCTCATTCTTTATAGACCTGATTCTGTTCCCATTGCAGTTAAAATCCAAATATTGTTAAACTACTTCCTTAAGCATTTCCCTCAGACTGGGAAAATTCTGCTCAATCTCTTCTATCTGAGGGATGGCAGTCACTGAAGGACAGTCAGTGAATTTCTCCCTGTTGCAATTAAGATTATTTTCAGCTATGTGTTCACACTTCATATCCTTTCTTCTGGCAGACAGCATATCCTTCTGTTCATTGAATTTTCTCTAGATTTCTGCTTGACTGTTCTTCTCAATGACTAGATCTGCCTCTTCAGGGTGTTCATATGAATCTCAAGTTTTTTTGCATCTGATTTCCAGGTCCAGACTCCTGTGTGTATCCACGAACCTTGTGTTATATATGCAGCATCTTTTCTTCTCCCCTCTACAATATCCAAAGTGGATGGAGGGAGAGTGGAAGACACTGGGATGTTGACGGTCTGATGGACCTTACGTAGTACCTGTGGTCTGTAGACCCCTGTAGGGCCACAGAATATGTCTAAAGGTGACTGTGTCCATAAAAAATGATTATGATCAACCAAAAGTACATGAATACCCACACTTACAATTCAAAGGGGTCCGGCACCTCCATTTGAAATGTCCAAAGAGGTCCACAGCTCTGTTAAAAATTTTTAGGGTTCCTCAAATGAAAAAAGTTTGAAAACCACTGACTTAGATGTTACATGTGGCACCACAAAATGGAACATTTTTGTTGCACAACAGTTGGTATCCACAACTGTGATGAATTTTTGTAGTGATAGAGATGTTTACAAATACAGCCTCTGTCCATGGCCTGTGTTTACTGAAGCAACACTACAGGTGACCCAAGAAGAGAAAAAAATGACTACTCACTAATGTATATTATCCTTTAGGAAGTGCCTGACAAAGCTATCTTTGAAATGTTTTCTGACAGAACTCATGACAGTACTTGAGGAACACAGATACAGCTGGAGATGGGGATTTAAAGACTGTTGCTAGTGCTCTCCTGTGAAAACAGCTGAAATAACCCCTGTTCCTGAAGTGTCAGAAGCAGTAGGACTAGATGCCATTGCCATGATAGGAATGCTGGGAAAAGTCATTGAACATGGACAGTAGGGCTGTGTGAGGCTTCGGATAGTGCTTCGGATCCAGGGCCACTTCAGACACTTTGGCCTCTTAAACAGCATGCCCGGAGCGAAATGCGGACTCATTCAAGTTGTCCAAAGCAGTTCAGAGCTTCCAAAGCACTTTGGAAAAGCTTCAGATGCTTCAGATGCTGAAAGTGAA
>NW_017729007.1:13049949-13050256 GCF_001723915.1 Gavialis gangeticus | reverse complement strand
TCTTTTTTTTTTTTTTTTTTTGCAAACTTTGAAAAAAAGAAAGCTGTGTTTTCCCTGCCAGTGTGATCCATCACTGTGGAGGGAGGCACACAGGTTGAACATACGTGCACACACACATACACACAATATAAAGAAGAAAAATCAGATAGTCATAGGAGAAGAAGCCAGACAGACAGCACACAATTTAAACATAGCGCTTAACACTGAAACAAACAATCAAAGAAGAGTCCTGTGCATGCACGCAACAGAGGGAATAAAACACACAATACAAAAGGATTCATACACACACAGAGATCTTTTGCAGCAC
>NW_017729007.1:13043913-13044949 GCF_001723915.1 Gavialis gangeticus | reverse complement strand
AGATTTCTGCTTGACTGTTCTTCTCAATGACTAGATCTGCCTCTTCAGGGTGTTCATATGAATCTCAAGTTTTTTTGCATCTGATTTCCAGGTCCAGACTCCTGTGTGTATCCACGAACCTTGTGTTATATATGCAGCATCTTTTCTTCTCCCCTCTACAATATCCAAAGTGGATGGAGGGAGAGTGGAAGACACTGGGATGTTGACGGTCTGATGGACCTTACGTAGTACCTGTGGTCTGTAGACCCCTGTAGGGCCACAGAATATGTCTAAAGGTGACTGTGTCCATAAAAAATGATTATGATCAACCAAAAGTACATGAATACCCACACTTACAATTCAAAGGGGTCCGGCACCTCCATTTGAAATGTCCAAAGAGGTCCACAGCTCTGTTAAAAATTTTTAGGGTTCCTCAAATGAAAAAAGTTTGAAAACCACTGACTTAGATGTTACATGTGGCACCACAAAATGGAACATTTTTGTTGCACAACAGTTGGTATCCACAACTGTGATGAATTTTTGTAGTGATAGAGATGTTTACAAATACAGCCTCTGTCCATGGCCTGTGTTTACTGAAGCAACACTACAGGTGACCCAAGAAGAGAAAAAAATGACTACTCACTAATGTATATTATCCTTTAGGAAGTGCCTGACAAAGCTATCTTTGAAATGTTTTCTGACAGAACTCATGACAGTACTTGAGGAACACAGATACAGCTGGAGATGGGGATTTAAAGACTGTTGCTAGTGCTCTCCTGTGAAAACAGCTGAAATAACCCCTGTTCCTGAAGTGTCAGAAGCAGTAGGACTAGATGCCATTGCCATGATAGGAATGCTGGGAAAAGTCATTGAACATGGACAGTAGGGCTGTGTGAGGCTTCGGATAGTGCTTCGGATCCAGGGCCACTTCAGACACTTTGGCCTCTTAAACAGCATGCCCGGAGCGAAATGCGGACTCATTCAAGTTGTCCAAAGCAGTTCAGAGCTTCCAAAGCACTTTGGAAAAGCTTCAGATGCTTCAGATGCTGAAAGTGAA
>NW_017729007.1:13035031-13042565 GCF_001723915.1 Gavialis gangeticus | reverse complement strand
CACACAATACAAAAGGATTCATACACACACAGAGATCTTTTGCAGCACAGGAAAGATTAATATGAAGCATGCTAGAAAGGCAGGTGCCAGGACTTCTGGCAGTGGAGGGAGAGGGGGTAGGGGGAAAGCTAGAGCTGCAAGCCTCCCCCCACCAAACACAGATGCATTCTCTTCCCAAGAAGCCATGATATCAGTGCTGCCAGTGGAAGCAAGGAGGTGGAAGCAGTGTCTGAACCTGACATCCCTGCACCTGCATCACCTCCTCTCAGTCCAGAAGTAGGCACCAGCAGTGGAATCACTGTCTCCTCCACCCCAATGTCATCTCTCAGCATGAGCCTCCCACTGCCAGAGGAGGAGCTGGAGCTGGAACCAGGGATGCTGAGCACACTGGCTCCAGCAATTCTGGGGACTGAGGAAGAATCAGAGTTTGTGCTCCACACCCCTCAAATTTCCCCTAGACTCAGGTCTCCTCCAAAAAGCAGCACCTCAGAGGAGACTGAGGTGGTGGAGGCAAGTGGCCCCACTGAGGCAGCTCCTCCTGCTGTTGAGCCTCAGCCTGCTGAGGAGTGAGGTATGGCAGGATCCTCAGCCTGAACCCAGAAGTGGGGGAGTAGTGTAGTGTGGGAGCATTCTGAGCTGGCAGATGATCCCAGGTTTGCCATCTGCCAGCACTGCCGAAGGCACGAGCCGTGGCAAGGATGTGAGACACTTTTCCACCATGGTGATGCTGCTGCATCTGAGGAGGCAGCACCCCCTTGCCCTTCTTCCTGCTGAGCCTGGTACCAGTGCGAGTGTACTGAAAGGGAAGTCCACTGCTCACTCCAGAGCTCCCTTCCCCACAAAGCAGAGGCAGGCCACCCTGGACCAGTGGGGAAAAGGTGGACAGAAAGGGGGGGCACGTTCCCAAGGTGAGCTAGATCACCCAGAGCATTGGGGAGATGCTTGCTCTGGACAGCCAGCCCTTCTCCCTAGTTTAGTGGCCAGCGTTCAGGTGGTTCGTAGCACTTCTGGCCCCATTTTATAAAGTGCCCACATGCACCACCTTTAGCAGGATGGTAGTGCCCTCCCTGCATGAGGCATGCAGGGAGTACTTGAGGGAGGAGCTGTGCAAGGCAGGGCTGCAGATAGCCTTGCACTTCACCTCCAACATCTGGAGCAGCCAGGGTGGCGATCACACCTACCTCTCCCTCACGGGGCACTGGTGTGATCAGCCAGGCTGTTGGTGGACTCTACTGCAAGCTGAGGTGCAGGATGAATCCCACATGGCAAGGGAGATGATGGGGGCCATGAACCGCATGGTGCAGGGGTGGCTCACTGGGCAAGCCAAGCTCACCTGCGGGTTCATGGTCACCGACAATGGGGCCAATATGGTGAAGTCTATCCATGATGCCAACTATGTTGGCATTCGCTGTGTGGCACACAGGCTGAACCTAATAGTGAGGGATGCCTTGGAGGGGGACAGGGCTGCTGGTGATGGCACCACCACCACTACTGCTACAAGCCAGCTGATTTCATAATGCAGGAAGGTGGCAGGCTACTTCCACTACAACATCAAGGGGGGCAAGATGCTGCGGGAGAAACAAGCTGAGCATCCTGCAGCACAAAATCATGCAGAATGTGGAGACTCAGTAGCACTCCACATACCTGATGCTCAAAAGTTTGGTGGAGCAACAGAAGGTCCTCCATGAGATGGCCTTTCTTGGGGAGATTGGAATCAGCGGCCCCCTGAACAGAACTGAGTGGGCTACCATCTCCCAGATGTTGGTGGTCCTCAAGCGCTTCCTTGAGGCCACCGAGACCCTTAGCACTGGCAATGCCCTCCTCAGCCAGGTGATCCCCCTAGTGAGGGAACAGGAGAAGCAAATGGAGACGTTCCAGGGGATCAATGTTCCTGGCTGGGGAAGGCCGCTGTCACCTGATGTGCAGGCACTGGTGAGGCAGCTGAGGAGGTGGCTGAGGCGGCATTAGGAGACAGCTGGATCCCTTGTGGTCCAGTATGGTCCACATGATGGTGGGCAAGTGTGACTCAAGAGTGAAGGGGACGATGTGCACTGGCAGCCGCAAAACTCTTGATCACTGGACACAGGTGCCGGTGAACAAAGTCAGGGAGGCTGAAGAGCAGAGGTGAAGGGATGTGGAAGAGGGGGATCCACCTTCCCGTGCCAGCACTCCCAGCACCAGCACCAGCCAGTCTCCTCCATGCCAGCCACTGCCAATGTGAACCATGGGTATGGCTTCAATGCTGGGGTCCAAATGCACCAGACCCCAGCCTTGGGCAGGTAGCACCAAGGCTTCGGTGGCTACGTATCTTGCTGAGGATGTGGAGCCACTGGACTGTGACCCCTTGGCCTACGGGCAAACCACAGCCAGATGTGGCAGGATCTGGCCACAGTTGCCTGGCAACACCTGTCCTGTCCACCGACCAGTGTTCCAAGTGAGAGGGTGTTCAGCGTTCCTGGGGATATTATGACAACCCACTGCACCTGCTCGGATTCTGCTTTGGTGGAGCAGCTGGTGTTCCTATAGGTGAACTTCCTGCTGCTGGGGTTCCCCAAGCTCCACCTGCAGATGGACTGAGTGCCACCCTCCTCACTCCGTCTGCACCAATTTCCTTTTCTGAGTTTTTGAAAAGCCAAGTAATGCCCTGCTCTCAGCTGGAGGATGCACTAACTGCATCACCAGCCAGTAGGGGAAGAACATGTCCCTACTAAGCTCATTTCCTTGCCAGGATGAACTTACAGGTATGGGCTTGGGACTATGGGAAAGGATGAAGCCCCAGGTCCTGGGCATGACCACTAAAACTGCACCCTGCCAGGGTAGGGAGGCCTAGTGGGACTGCTGGTGGTGCGGCAGCCCTGTAAATGCCAGGACCAATGACCCCTGGTGAAAGGCAGGTAGGAGGTGCCATAACCTCCAGCTAATGCACGCACACACAAAGTCCTGGCTGGAGAACGCCCAGACCTGTCACATCTTTGACAGGCCTGACTCTTGCTGTTTGCAGTGCAGTTGTGAGGCTCCTGGTGAGCTAAGCTTAGCTGCCTGGGATGCCAGCTTTAGGGTTGAAAACTCCTTTGTCAGGCTGAGGAAGTACCTGCAGATGGTCCTGGATGGAAGGAATAGTAAAGCAGCCAGAGGCTGGCCTGGCCCGCAACGCAGGCAAGAAAGCCAGTCATTGAAAATGGAAATGGGGGCATCAGGGGGTGAGGGACAGCCTGGGGTGAGGGGTGGGAGGAAAGGGAGATGTAGCAGCACAGGTAAAAGTGCAGAGGTGCCTGGGGAGTCAGGTGTCCAGCAGGTCGCAGTGTGCCAGAATTCCACTGTGTATATTGAATCCGTGAGTTTCTGTACCTACCACCTAGGAGGCTGATGAAGTGCAGTTCCTAAGCCCAGCTCTGAAAAGTGGTTTGCATTGTAATTTGTTCCCTCTCAGGATCAGGCTGAGAGACTGGAGACAGAGTGTTTTTTTGGTGAGGAATGTGCCTTCACAGGTAGTTGGGTATTGTTGTGTTTGATAGATTCTGGTGTGCAGTTTGTGGGGATACTGGAGATAGTTGGCAGGTGTTGTGATTTCTGTGGCTCCCCAGACAGGGAGCAGGAAAGTCGCTATAATGCCTCCATAATGCTGAAGTACTTTGTTGCACTGCAAATAAATGTAAATCCAGCTGGAGTAAACTGAAGAGATTGTAACATCTGCTGGAGAGACATGTAAGCTGGAGTTTCCCCTGCAGCCAGCACAGCTCCACCCCACATCAGGGCTTGCAGGGCACCAGGGCAGCATCTACATATGCACCATTGCATGGTAACGAACTCATTGTTAACATAGTATCTGTGTTTCCTAGTACTAGCAAACGACACATTAGCCTAATTTACTGCACAGTAAATCCCGTGCACGTGTAGATAGTATAGACATTGACACTTTACAGCACATTAGTTTAATCTAATGTGTAGTAAAGCGTCTTGTATAGACATGCCCAGTATATGTTTAAGAGATTAGCATGGACTTTAACATATTCTTAAATATTTAGTGAAATTGAACTCTTAGTCTTCTGAATCAAAATGACACATATATCTACTGTCTATAGCAAAAATCAAAACCAATCCACTGCACCTTCAGAAATAATCTTGGTAACAACTTCATCCTGAATTTAAAACACAGTAGGCACCCTGGATTAAGAACTCACTCACTACCTTAATTAAATGTTTTGGTAACCATATCATATTTGGCTACTGAAAAGCCTGGCCATTGTTATGTTTCAAGGTGAATAAGACCACATGCACATGTTTCTTGACTGTACCAGTAAAGGGAGAATTGAGTCAGTGCTTTAGGTATTGCTCTAAATAAACATAAGGTTTAGCTATCAGGAACCCTGGAGCCAGGAAAAGAGAAACCCAGTTACAAAAGTCTTTTGCTCTATAACCTACTAACCCTTAACTTGTAAATAAATCTCAGAATCACTGGCCCAATTCAGACTTGAAACAAAATATATAAAGCTGTGCATTTGTGGATCTCCACAGTGATATGTATGTGAATTATTCCTTTATTGCAAAGGTGGAAAGTTAATCCTTCAGGAGAAAAAAGAAATGTCTATTACCAACCAGCTTCACACTTCATTTAACAGGAAGCATCAACAGGCACCAATTGTAATAAAACTCACACTAACCTTTCATGATTTCTATAAGCTTCCCCTTTCCCAACACAGGGGGGGAAAAAAGAAACAAAGCACAAATACATTACATAAAAATGTCATTTTGTTATCCATCTGATCTGTGCAACAGCCTTACTCAGGAGCTTTAAATGGCAACTAGTGTTACATCTGCATGTGCCACTGACTGCAATCAAGGGAATATCTTTTAAATCTCAGCAACAACAGGGCTGCTTAAAGTTGAAGTTTATATCCTGAAAGGCTGCCACCTGTGACTGACCCCAAACAAACCCCTTATGCATAGGTACAGCACAGACCACAGGTTACCACTCAAAGTGACACAGACTTCTCAGAAGGAAGCAAGGTGCTACTCCCAGTAGTGCCATCGATTAATCTTTTTGGGTGTTTATACGCATGCTCGGGGGGAGAGGGGGGCACTTTAATTAGAATCTTGTGCATCATGCTGAAAAATGGTAGTGAGCTTTACTTAAAGTGCTCCTGCCACCATTTTTCAGTGCGCGGACACTGATACACAAGACACTGGAGTCTGCTGGAGCACAGTAATTACTGCACTCCAGCACATTCAATTAATCAAGTCTGCTCTGTTTAATCAAGTCTGCTGTAATTACAGCACATCAGCACAGCCTTGCTACACATATATAGGTGCCCTTTATGCTTTATTCAGCTGAACTATAAATTTGAGTTTAAAAAAGCAAGAACTCTGAGTAAATAAACTATCACATGGTCTAAGTAGGACTTGAAGACTTAAAGAAGGCTCTACCATACATCTCCAGTCTGACATAGAGAAAGTCACACAGGATAAAAGCTTATGGGGTGCTCCTAGGGCTACAGCTGTTAAGAACAGCCCACCTACCTGGTGCCATTTTGTATATGCCTAGCCTAGAAATGAAGTAGTGGAGTTGTTCTGAGTTCTCCCTCTCACCAGAGATATAATAACCAGGATCTGTGCCCGAGGCTGCTGCAGCAGCAGAAGGGACTAGTCCAGTTGCTGCAGTGGTGGTAGCTGGGCCAACTGTGGCACTGGCTGCTATTCTTGCAACACTTTTAAGTTGGTGCCAATGGTTGGTACCCCTAATGCCCAGCCCTTGTTATGCTGCCATACAGCTTTACTTCTGGAATCAGTACATGAGGAATAAAAACAGGTGGGTGGGGAGTGCTTGAAAACAGTATTCACAGGATTACTGTGGAAGTAGTAGTGATATACCAGGAGCATCTACATGTGTGTTTTACTGCAAAGTTAACCAATTAATTCTGCAGTAAATTATCAGCATCTACACATGCATTGGTATTAGGGTGCAGTAAATTAATTAACTGTGCCCTAAGAGAGCACTATCTTATGGCACAATTACTTACTGTACCAAAGTGCACATGTAGAGAGAAGTGGGCCTTGCTGGGACACAAGGGTACAAAAATGAAGGGTTTGCCAGCACCGCACTTTAGGACTCTTGTGCCGCAGTCAGCCCTTCCACCACCCAACGCCACCACCTGGAGCCTGGGGTTGACCCCCTGAGTCCTCTACCAGCCCAGGGCTCAAACTGCTGTGGTCCTGGGTGCACCATTTACACGTACACCCTGGACCACAGGAGTTTGAGCCATTACCATGTGCCACTAAGGCACTGTGATAAAATCCACGTCAAGAAGCAGATCTAGATTTCATCATCCACACCAGGGCTTTATGGATCACTTGCAAAAACACCACTGTTTGGACTGCTAATCTACATGTATTATTTCAGGAACTGAAATCTTAGCATTTCTGTACACGTGAGTGCGTGCATGCGTGTGTGTGTGTGTATTTCTGTACACACACACACACATATATATGAAGATCAAAATATTTAATTACAAATAGATGATTTTTACTGTCTGTGAAAGAGAGAAAACACTTTCTAGAGCCACACATGGCTTAGAAGTATGCTGGAACAACTCTGTCAAATAATTTATCAGTATTCCTTATAACTCTTCGGCTAAGTACAGATAGTTAAAAAACCTCAGTCTTAATTGAATCAATCTTGGCAGGTTAGTCTAAACTGCAGAAATTCAACTGATAAGCAAGTGAACACACATTCATTTTTGATTGTGGAAATGCAGCCATATGCCTGCCATGGTCCAGGCCAGAAGCCAGGGTGTGCTAGGGCACACCTCCCTGCTTGGCTGCAGCACACAGCTTGAGCCAAAGCTAGCCCACCCACCCTGTGGGGGGAGGGGTCTTTCAGGAGAGGTGTGAAGCATCCTGGGATACTGGGGGACTGGGTTAACTTGAATCTGGAGGCGATCTGGGACAGAAGTTCAATAAACCGATTTAACCTAAATCAGTTTATTAAAATAAACCATCCAGGTTTATTTTAAACCAGTTTCAGCCATTTTTTAAGCAGTCCATGTCCACTGAACTTCTGTTGTGTTACTGATTTGAATCTATTTCTGATCACTTGTATCAGTTTATGTGTAATTTCTGTCCCTAGCCTGCATCACCCCAGCCCATAATAACTCCCCTATTCTAGTTCTGGGACTGTGATCTTGGACAGACAGGTTGCTAACTGGGCTGGCCTGATCAAAATTATGTTGTAGTTTAGTAGCATGCCCTTGGGCCCACCACACTCATTCCATTTGCAAAGACTATTTATTTAAATAGCACCTAAAATGCAGCTATGCAAACAACTTCATAAGGGGTTCCCCATTCATGCCTTGTGGACTTAAATAAAATCAAATAAAAATAATACTAAAAGGGAAAACACACATAAGCTACAATATACGATTGTGTAAGTGTTTGTGTGGAAGTGACTGTGTTCTTCCCTACTCATCTGGGGAAGGTTGTAAGATTGGGGTGGGTGGGTGGGGGGGTGTGTGTGTGTGTGTGTGTGTGTGTGTGGCGA
>NW_017729007.1:13028952-13034917 GCF_001723915.1 Gavialis gangeticus | reverse complement strand
TGGGGGGGTGTGTGTGTGTGTGTGTGTGATGTAGTTCAGATAAGCAGCACCCAGAACTGTGACCTTTATTTGACATACACTCAAACTCAAGCATCTATATAAATTTTCACATGACTTTATTTGAAATGACAGATAAAAAAAACAATTCTGCATTTCATTATTCCCTGTTTCCATTTAGGACAGAATTACCATACATCATAACAGGATTGGTTGTTTCAGAGATACACATATAAAATAAAATTGTAGAAAATTCTGTTGAATCTAGTACCTGATTAATACATGTTTTAACGTGCTTCCACTCTTGTGTGTCATGAAAAGGTGAACTCTAAACCAGACATTTTGCAAGGTTGGAATTCTGGGAATGGGTATACTGAAGCAACTCATGGCTACTGTGGTGTGGTCCTAGAGCCCAATAGCAGTTGGACCACAAGGTTTCATTACCATAAAGGGCTAGCAAAAAATATGTTTTTGCCAGGAAAGTATGCCAGGAATGCCAAGGGAGAGACAGTGCTGGAATCTATCCAAACCAAAGAAAGCATAAGAGTACACAGGTCCAACATGGTGGAACCCAAACACAACCTCCCTCTATTGAACACTCCCTAGGCTATTTACTATGGCTAAGACAGAAGGAAAATTTCAACACCATCACACTATAACTTCATCAACAGAGAGATGCTTAGTGTTTGAATTTAAATGAAAAGCAGTTATGTTGTTGCTTCCAGTATACAAAAATAAAAGAAGGGAACTATTCAATCCGAGTGCCAAACTATAACATCATTTGGAAAATGCACTAAAATCCTAGTTGAGTTAAAATTTAGAAATGGTACACTACATTATTTTCTTGGACAGTTGCTATATTTTGGTAGCAATTATTCATAATAAATTCCAGGGAACATAATCACTCTGTATTCAATTGCAGCATAAATTAAATCCCAAACCAGATAAGAACATCTAGATTTTTTTTTTTTAACTTACTTGGGTTGAAATAAAATTATATACTGATTGTCCTATGGTTATGCTCAAAATGAAAAAGATGTTGATTATCCTCCCAAATTTTGAAATATATTTTTTCAGCCATACTTGAAGTGTTTCGGTTTGATTCATACAAATGTTTACAACAAAAAATCTTAAAACTTCTACCAGAGGTTTTATAATTTTACAGGATGAGCTACTACTTAGAAAGGGGACAAGACTTCTGAAATTTCTTACTAAAGCCTCTGAAATAATAGGTTCGACCTTTCAGTGAGGAGAATGCAATGCATGTGTGAATGCATTGCATTCACAGAACAATACTGGGATTCCTAGCAGACAGGTCTCAGGAGAGACCTCCCAGGGATGAGGTTCCAGCAGCAGAGCAGGCCTGTCAGCTGGATTTACCCAAGCGAAGACCAGGAGTACTTTCAGAATCTGCAATCCTGGAGCAGATCTACCAGGTTAAGTACCCTGGATCAAGAGACCCTGGGGCTTGTGTTCTTTGATGTTTAGGAAGTCAGCCATGCCTGGACTTCCAGGTACTCTGGTAAGGAGCTAGGAGACTGCAAGCCATGGAAACTCAAGTTCTAACCGTAGTTGGTTCCAAGATTCAGCAGTGGAGAGCTGTGGAGCCCTGAGAGTCCCAAGCCACCCACCAGGAGATCCCAGACCACTGAATCAGACAAACCAAATGAGAGAGAGAGAGAGAGAGAGAGAGATGTCTGGAGGGTAGAAATCCCTGCTTCTTAGCAAGCTTTAAAGGTAGCTTTTTCGGCACCAAGACAAGAAGTGTGAATGAAGTTTCTTATTTCTCAGAATACTACCTTAAGCACGATTTATCAAGGCATTAATAAAGTCAAAAGTTTCTAAAATTCTTTATCCTTTCTTAAATTGTTTTTATACTTTCTTTAAAAAACATCAATCTCTCCCAAAGATAAAGTCACAATGACTTATTTAAACTTTCTCCTTATTTCACCCAATCCTATTTAATGTGTACAAGCTTCACAATAACCAAGTGAGTAGGTTCACTGACATTGCTGACATTTAAATCAATGTGCTATTTGTGGATATAAAGTGAAGACTATGTACAATAATTGCAGGACTGGAATCCTAAAAGCGCTTCACTCTTCTAATCAGAGAACAGAAACAATACCATGTGACCAATATAATATTTACACTTAGCCAACTGACTCCTAATTATGACCATCATGTCTTGAATATTCATGACAAATCATTCATGGCCAATTCATAAAGGTGAGTGCCTTACAAAAATATAAACTAGGAATAAATCATGAATAAATTCAAGGGAATAATGATTTGCTCAGATACCTTAACTTAAAAGGGCCCAATTCAAGTAAATTATTCACTGTAGATTTTTCTCTGACTTCTTACATATATTTTCATAAAACTCATCTCAGGGTCATTGGCAAAATAACACTATTAAGGCTTCATAAAAACAGACATTTTATTATATACTTCTTAGAATGAAGGTTTGAAAAATTAAACTGAAAGCCATTCAGGTCACAGGTGACATGTTCTTGAAAGCTTTTGTCCTTTCCACCCTGAAAATGAAAATAAAATCCAGTTTACACATCAATCACTTATTTCCAAAGTCACTAATTCTGCCCTTTGAAGTAAGTAAGGGTTTAGCCATTTAAGCTGTGGGTTACAAATGCAAGCATACTTTATGCATGAAGCCTGTTACACATAGGAGCCTAAAAACCTGATTATGTTTTTCCTCCATCTTTTTGCCTTCCCTTTTTACTCTATGTCCGCTTTTGAAGGAAGAGGAAAGAGTAAGATAGGCCTCATTTAACTACATAATGACTAAGAAGGGACTAGTTAATTCAAAGAGCAATGAGAAGGAAGGGGAATTGTTGGGAGGAGTGTAACTGTGAATAATAAGGTAAAAATAGCCAAAAGCAAGACAAAGGTCTCTAAAATGAGGATTCTTTAGCCAGAGCTGTAGTTGCTTCAGGGGAAATGACGTATGACTAGTTTTAGGCAGTGGGTAAGGAATGGAACTAGAATTAATATGCTTTGCAAGCTAGTAGACTTTGAAAACAGAAGTTCATTGTGGTGCTATGGGTGATCACTAGCTCAAGGAGGCTTCAAGCATTTCTTATGGTTCACTGCATTTCAGAGCTTATAGACAATGTCCACTTAGACACTTTTCTTCTTCAGAGTGACAAACATCAGGGGCTACATTGTGCCTTTGAGTCAGTCTACCCCAAAGCATCTCTTCAGTGTAAGGTCTTGCACACCTCAAATAGGAGGGGCATCCTACTCCCTTCCCATTCAGCTGAGAAAGCTGTCTGCCTGAGGAATTCCCAGCTTTCACTGGAGTAGGAATTCTGCTTGAATAAAAAACGGGGCTCTGTAGGGCCTTCTCCAACAAGTTATGTCCTTCACTGCCTCTGCTTCAAGCTGATACCTAGACTTCTTTCACTGCTGCCACAAGCCCCTAGTGGGGGGGGGGGGAAGAGAGAGAGAGAGAGGGAAAAAATATAGTGGCATGTAAACTTTTGTCTTCACTAAAATAGAGCTGCTATCGAGTTTATATATGCAGGGAACAGGGGTGTGAAGTAACAGATTGTTACAAAAGAGCTTTTCCTAAAGATGTGAATAAACAAACTATGGAATAAAGAAAGCATCATCAATGTAGGAAATGAACTTCTGCAAAGGATCTCTGTGCAGAGGAAAATAACAGTTACTTATTCTAATTTTAGTAGAACTTCCCCTTCCCATTAGCTAGAAAAGGACAGACGGGAACTGAAGGTGCTGTGATGCATTATTCCATTACAATATTCACCGCTCTGCACCCACAGCAAATATCCAGTATGAAAAGAGTGCCTGAGATACAGGCTATTGTCAGAAGGGAAGGGAACTTTGCTTCCTCCAGTACAGGTCATAATTTTGACTACAAGAATAACAGCAGGCACAAGCATTAAAATCTGTTATTAGCCTTGAGGGTAAGGAGGTAATTACCATGAAATATATATGTAAATATAACTCACTGCATGCTTTAATTCCCTCTATGTATACATGGCACTTATTTGAAACAGAAGGTGCAAATGTTTCATAGGCATTTCAGTAAGTAAACTGTGCAGTCTAGTCAGGTATTTACTACTTCTATCAAATAGTTTCTAAGATATAATTGTCATTAAGGAGTGATGATCAAACACCACATTCTTTTTTCAAAGCATCTACATACCAGGATATACTAGGAGTCAAATGAAAAGTAACTGGCAAAAGCTAAACATTCAGGAGTATCACCTGTATTAAATGTGTTGTACTACACAAACAACACAGGTAGAAGAAACGTAAATGGCATTCCTTCCTTTTTCCAAGCTTTTCTACAATTCCATTTATAGCAGAGAATTCTGTTTAACAACAATGGATTTCTAACATCTGTTTGCTAAAGCAAATAATGTAGGCGAAGTTGTGGCTGGAGATACTGTATAGAAACAGCAAGGCTTTAGAAAGGGAAAAATAACTGCACGCTTGTGCTGAAGGATGCTTTTGTTTAGTCCTTTTGAGAAAGACCTCTGTGACCTTAGAAAACCTCCAGCTGGGCCTTGTGAAACTGGGTTAAGAATCCCAGCAAAGGACTTTGAGAGCCCTCTACAGGCCGTCATGCTTTATTAACTCTAATAATACTGATTCCTTTTGACAAACTCTTAGTGGTAGTCCTGCTCTGCTCATCTTCATCTGCCTTGATGTGTGGATGAAAGAAGTGTTTTATTTGTCATTTATCACAGTGGGAGTTTTGGTGAGCAACAGTAAGCCTTCCTTTTAACGATGTATTCAGCTGGCAGCATTGTTCTGCTTAAATAACCACTTGCCAAAAAAGGAAAAGAATTTGTCCTCTCCCTGGATTTGTTGTTTCATTAGGGTTCCTCAAGAGAACTCCAATAAAGGATTTGGGTCTATTAATCACCCTCCACAACCTTCTCAAGTAATTAGACTTTTAAAATGTTTGCTACCTCCTTAGTAGAACATAATTTGACTGTGTTGGGTGAATCAGCTGAGGTTCAGACTCACTAACCTTTAGAGGTTTGGCCTGTCTGAGCTCATCAGTCTTGAGGCCCCCAACTGAACTGAAAACGGCACTTTTTTCATTCTTTCTGGCAGGTTTATAGTACAACGCTGCTGGAAGTCTGCCATGAATGGAAAATTGAAAACATATAAATTCTTCATAAGGCAATGGTAGAAGGTGGCGCTGAGGAATAATGCTCTCATGCTGTCAGAGCAGCTATAAGGGGGAGTGTGGGAAGCTGTGTGCTATGGGGCCAGGCTGGGCTGGCTGCACACAGTGCAGGAGCTGCACCCTATGGGGCTGGGTTGGGCTGGTCTGCACGCTGCCACCACATGCAGCCAGGAACTGGGGTGGGAGCATGGGAGCTGTGCACTATGGGTCCGGGTAGGGCTGGACTTGTATGTTGCTGCCATGTGTGGTTGGGGACTTAGAAGTGCTACGGGGCCAGGTGGGGCTGGCCCCACACCCTGCCAACACGGACAGCTTGGGCAGGAGTAGGATTGGGCTGGGTGCGGTGTACCCTGCATGCTGCTATCATGCAGCCAGAGACATGGGCAGGAGCTGCGTGTTACAGGGACAGGTGGGGCTGGCCGGAGACTGGGGTGGGAGCCTGGGGAGCTGTGTACTATTGGCCCAGGAGGGTGGGCCCCGCTCGCTGCCACCACGTGCAGCTCCAGGGACTTCGAGGATCCCCCTCATGCACACAACCTCTCTCACCCCCCACCATGCCCCCAAATACACAAACACCCTCCCACAGCCCCCACACACACTCTTATTCACCCACCATAACCTCCCACACCCTTCCACAGCCTCCCCACACACTCTCAACGCCCCACCATGCCCTGAAATACACCCACACCCTGCCACAGCTCCCATCCCCCACCCCACCATACCCCCAAATACACCCTCCCACAGCCCCCACACACTCCCTTCCCCCACTATACCCACACCTTC
>NW_017729007.1:13026554-13028941 GCF_001723915.1 Gavialis gangeticus | reverse complement strand
GAATAATGCTCTCATGCTGTCAGAGCAGCTATAAGGGGGAGTTTTGTGTGTGGAGGGGGATATGCTCATTCTAAGACAGATGTGGAAACAATTGCTCCTGTTTAACTCACTAAATGGGAAATCCTATTTTATGAGGCCCCAGTGGTGAAAATCTTACTGACATCATTACTTGGGATGTTTTGTGGCATTGGAAAACAATTCTCAAGAGAGCACTGCATGGGTCTGGCTTAGAATATTTGCCACAGAGCCTGTGAAACAACCCTAATGTCCAATTTGCTTTGGGAGAGCAAAAATTTTAATACAGTATTCCATGAATGACATTACTTAAACATTTCTATTTATATGCACTGCATGATATGACAGTTTAAAATCCCAAAATATGAAAGTGGAAAGCCTCCAACATAAGAAGCATGCTATACAATCAGCAATAAAGAAATTTATGTACCTGTTATTTTTACTTTCCTCTTTGTTCTTAGGTTCTTTAGCCTTGTTCTTGTTAAATCAAAGCACACCTCTTCATCCCACATCAGTCCACATCAATCAGAGCAGAAATATGAACTTGGGTCTCCTTCATTCCAATAACCAGGTTCTAACCAGATTGGGCTTTCCAATACAAAATTCTAGTTGAATATCTATTCAAACTATGGTGATCTATTTTTGCCAAATTTTCTTTGAAGTAAACAAATTCCCAAACCAGAATTTAGGGGTTTGAATAAAGTGGGCCCTGCATCCAAACCAATCCTTAGTTTTGGTTTTGTAAAATCAAAACCGAAATTACAGGATTTTGCAAAACCAAAACCATTCCTTTTTTGCTCATCTCCCTCTATTAGCAAAAGGAAAGGCATAACATGTTTGTCAGAGTTGGGGACAGATAAGTATTCAAAATAGCAGATGATCTGAATTATATCAATTGCAAAGTCAGCAGAATTTGTCTGAAATTTCCAGTTCTCTCAAAAATAATAGGAAATAATAGTTCCAACTATGGGTTTTTGTATTTGATGGTGCACAGCTTGCTCAAGGAGTAAAAGACAATATACAGTACCTTGATATTTCAGCACGTGTTAGCAGCAGACAAAAGAGAACAAAATGTTAACAAGATATCAGAAACTTCAAACAGGACCATCTAGATTTGTTTCAGGAAAGAGGCAGACAGGCTTGGAAAATATAGGTATTTTTTCCCAAAAGAGTTCAGCCACTTAATTATACGGAATTTGGTCATATATTGTATTGAGAGGACATTTATAAATGGTTTATAAAATGGAAATAATTAGTAGATGGTTAACGTTACAAATACGAGGACTTTGGTTTGCATATACTTATAAGCACAATGGTAGGCAGTTTAACAGATTGTTAGCCATATTACATAAATTACATAACAGCCATAGCAGAAACATCCACTTTGTGGCCTCTCTCAAATTCCAACACATCTTCAAATTCTGCTAAATACTTTGTTATCAACAATTTCAGATGTATATAATGCAAACCTCTCACAACAAGTTGACTTGCTGGGTCACAGCCATGGGATTTTTTCAGGTCAGCACTGACAATCATCTCTGTAAAGAATGAGGGGCTCACAGGAGTTAAAAAGGACATTCTTTTCAGGATTTTCACGGACTACAATGGTCATGTGCTCTGTCTCCGGGAGACACACAAGGGCCAAACAGCAACAGGACATTGATTCCTGGGATGAGATTAGCCATCAAAAGGCAACACAACAAATGCAACAGCATATCTTCATAAAACCAGAGCTCATCATCAGCACATCAGTGATGGAACAAAATTACATTGAAATCTTGACCCTGATGCCCTCTCTCAATAATATCCATTTATACGTCTCTATGGAAGTGTTTTGCCTTAGTGAGCCCAGGAAACCTAGACCACAAAAAAGCATGCATAATCATTGTTGACTTTAATAGCCGGGGAAAATGGTAAGAAAGTCAAATTGGTCAAGATGTGGGCCAAGGCATACCACCTAAGCCTGATCCACAACTCTAAGCTACCTGGGTTTTGATGAGCTCCTGATAGACGCAAAACTATAAATCCAGACCTCGCCTTTTTTGACAGCTGTGTAGATGTTATGTGCAAATAAGACATGTTGGAACCCATTCCCTACATACAACACAGACCAGTCACTATCATTGTCACAGCAGCCATAACTCCAAATATGGTACCAATGCATAGATGCTTCAATTCTGAGAAAGCAGACTGCAGAGGCTTTTTTGAAGACCTTGACAAAAAGTGATGCACATCAAACCAGGTCTCCAAGGATGCAGAACAGAGTATATGCCACAGTCTACTCCCATGATAGCAGCCAAATATATATATATAAAAAAAAAAAAAATGAAATAGCACCTGGAGTAATATATCCAGTGTTGGGCCCTCCACTA
>NW_017729007.1:13010634-13021554 GCF_001723915.1 Gavialis gangeticus | reverse complement strand
AAGACCTTGACAAAAAGTGATGCACATCAAACCAGGTCTCCAAGGATGCAGAACAGAGTATATGCCACAGTCTACTCCCATGATAGCAGCCAAATATATATATATAAAAAAAAAAAAAATGAAATAGCACCTGGAGTAATATATCCAGTGTTGGGCCCTCCACTACAGGAAGGATGTGGAAAAGCTTGAGAGAGTCCAGAGGAGAGCCACTCGTATGATCCAACACCCAGAGGGAAGGCTGTACCAGGAAAGGCTGAGGGACTTGGGACTCTTCAGTCTGGAGAAGAAAAGGCTCGGAGGACTTGGTGGCAGCCCACAATTACATAAGAGGGGTGCATCAGGCCCCGGGAGAACAGCTGTTCACCAGAGCTCTCCAAGGGACATCAAGGTTTAACAGCCATAAACTCCAGGAAGGCCAATTTAGACTAGACATAAGAAAAATGTTCTTTTTGGTACTAGTGTCCAGGGTCTGGAACAAATTCCCCCCAGAGGTGGTGCAAGAACCGACTCTGGACTCTTTCAAAAAATAGGTGAATATATTTCTTGCTGGGATCACTTGACCCCAGCTGAGTTTCCGCTTATGGTGGTGGGGGCCTGGACTCGATGATCTCATGAGGTCCCTTCCAGCCCCTAATGTCTATGAAAACTATGAAATACCAGCAAATGTTTCAAAGAGATCTTTTCTCAGAAAACACTATTGTGGCAGGGACAGCCCAAACTAACAACCTCCAAGAAGAAAGGCAATGGAAATGGAAAGAATTGATGAAAGGAATAAGACCGACACTAGCAGGAAAAGAGTTAACCATTCACAAGCTGAGTAATGAACCAAAGAAAGTAAAGCAATATCACAACATAACAGCAAAACAAGTAGGTCACCAGCTTCTGCTCAACAGTTAAGTCTCGAACAAAAAGCCTAAAATTTGGATTAGATGGATAACTTATCTGGAGGAAAATCATTTTAGCTCGCCATACCCAAAGGATGAACTTGATGCCAGAATAAATCACTTGACGAATGGCAAAGCAGCTGGAATTGATGACATGCACAAAGAGCTGATCAGGCACTTTAGTCCCACAACCAAGTTATGAGTATGATGGCTTTTTAACAATTAGAATCAAAGAGCTATGGAAAATTAGATCTGGAAACAACCTCAGGAGGTCATCTAATCCAACTCCCTGCTCAAAGCAGGCCCAGGCCCAAATAAATCATTCCGCTAAAGCTTTATTTAGCTTGGTGTTAAAAACTTCCAAGGATGAATGTTCCACAACCTTTGGGTAACCTGTTCCAGTGTTTTACTACCTTCCTAGTGAGAAGCTTTTTCTCAATATCTAACCTAAACTTCCTTTGCTGCAACTTGAGACCACTGATCCTTGTTCTGCCCTCTGCCACCACTGAGAACAACCTAGTTCCATCCTCTTTGGAATCCCCCTCACGTAGTTGAAGGCTTTTATTAAATCCCCCTTAGTCTTCTCTTCTCCAGACTAAAGCAGCCCAGTTCCCTCCGCCTCTCCTCAGAAGTCATGTGTCTGAGCCCCCTAATCATTTTTGTTGCCCTCCGCTGGACTATCCAATTTGTCCACACTCTTTCTGTAGTGGTGAGCCCAAAACTGGACACAGTACTACAGATGTGGCCTCACCAGTGCCAAAGAGAGGGGAAGAATAACTTCCCTCGATCTGCTGGTAACACTTCTATTAATGCAGCCCTGTATGCTGTTAGCCTTCTTCGCAACAAGGGCATGCTGCTGGCTCATATTCAGCTGATTATACATTTTAACTCCCAGGTCCTTTTCTGTAAAACTGTTGCTTAGCCAGTTTGTACCCAGCCTGTACCAGCGCATGGAATTGTTCTGTCCTAGGTGCAGGACTCTGCATTTCTCCTCATGCAATTTCTCCAGCCCTCCAGCCTATCTACCACTCCCCCATTTTGGTGTCATTTGCAAACTTGCTGAGGGTGCACTCTATCCTATCAACCAGATTGTTGGATGAAAATATTGAACAAAACTGGACCCAGGACTGACCTTTGGGGCACTCCACTTGAGACCAGTTGCCAACTAGACATCAAACCATTGATTACTACATTTTAAGTTTGATGATCCAGCCAGTTTTCTACTTGCTTTACAGTCCATTCATCCTTAGCTTGTTTGCAAGAATGTTGTGATAGACCATATCAAAAGTCTTGCTTAAGTCAGGGTATATAATGTTCACTGCTCTTCCAATGTTTGTACCCATCCACGGCAGTGCTCCAGTCATGCGACCTATTCCACCAGGTCTCTGCTATTCCAGTGATGTCATAGTTCTGTAACTGTGCAAGGACTTTCAGTTCTTCCCAGCTGTTTCCCAGCCTCTGTGCATTCATGTGCAGACACTTGAGGTAACTAGCCGATTGCTCTACTTTCTCAGGAAGAATGAGAAGGCCTCCCCTATTGTCCCTTCCTGCTTGCACACCCTTCAGATCTCCTGCTTCCTCACTTACCTCAGGGCTTTGGTCTCCACCCCCCAGCAAACCTAGTTTAAAACCCTCTTCACTAGGTGAGTGAGGCTGTCTGAGAAAATGCTTTTTCCTTTCTTTGCCAGATAAATCCCTCCTCTTCTTAGCAGTCCTTCTTGGAACAACATCCCGTGGTCAAAGAAGCCAAATCCCGGCTGGCGACACCATCTGTGCAGCCATGCATCGATCTGTAGGATGCCTGCGCTCCTGCTTGGGCTCTTCCTTGACCACAGGGATCAAAGAGAACATCACCTGTGCCCCTCACCTGTGCACCCAGAGACCTGTAGTCACTTTGGATATACTCAGGGTCATCCCTGGTAGTATAATTGGTGCCCACATGGGTAAGCAGCATGGGGTAATAGTCAGAGGGTTGGATGAGTCTTTCTAATCCTTCCATGACATCTCAGATCTGGGGTCGGGGCAAGAAGTAGGCCTCCCAGGACAACAGGTCAGGGTGGCAGATGGATGCCTCCTTCCCTCTGCTGAAGAGAGTCTCCAACCACCACCACCCATTGCTTCCCCTTGGTGCCAGTGATCTTGACTGTCCCAATCTTGGGGATGCCTGGCCTAGCCTAGCCTCTTCCACCCATGGAACATGCTCCTGCTCCTCCTTATCCTCTGTTGCTAGGACTCCATATCTGTTCTCCAGGCAAACTGCTACAGGTAGAGATGAAGACTTCTGCTTGCTGCAGAGGTCACAGACTTTTAGCACTCACCTTTCAGGGAGTCCATGTGCTCCAGAATTGAATCAATGAAGTCCTTATGGGGAAGGATGCTTCAGAGCCCTGCCATTTCCTCCTGTAGTTCTCTTGCCTGCTCCTTAAGGGACACCTCCAGGAGGTATCATTTACATCACAGGTACTCCCCCACCTGGCTGTCATTGGAAGTAACCTGCAAGCCACAGTCTCCACAGTGCCAAACCAGGACCTGGGCAGAAGCCTCGACAGTGAGTAGTCCTGACTGGTCAGACACCTGACAGGTACAGGCAGAGGATGAGCTAGCAGTGGCAGTGGCTCTGGCACTGCAACATCCTCCAGCTATTTCTCTCAGTCTCTTAATCCACCACCTCTTTCTTCTTGCCCTTCTTTCCAAGCAGACCTAAGATAGCAAACTCCTCTGTAGGCTTGGTCCTGAAAGGTTCCCTTTTCCCTGCTAACCTGCTTCCTCTCACCAAGCTTACAGCAAAGCAAGATGAGACAGAGTTTCCAAGTAAATTTCCTAGTGAACTCCCCCTCAAACTTCACCTCACTCTGGACTCTAGTTAACCAAGGGATTTAAGCATCAGTCTAACTACTGAATTTTATCTACTTACAATAACTATATGTAGGTTAGTTACCCTGAATTACCAAAGAACTTACCTAAAACGATCCCCTTCAAAGAGGGGAGCAGCAAACTGACCTATGAACTGACTTGCCAACTGCTTGCAAACTGCCCTGTTTGCTGCCCCTGTACCCTGGCTCCCTTATTGCTCAGGGAGTCTCCTTTTATAACCTGCTGGACTTGGCCTGGTTCTGCCCTCTTTTTAGAGGTTTTGGTAGACACAGGCAGCAATCACTCAGGTAGCAGCACTACCAGCTGCTCAGACCATACACCCAAACACAGAGCCCACCAAACAAACACTCAGTTAGCCAAACACACAGACAGCCTGACTCAGCTTCCCAGAGCAGGATCTGGTGCCCGGTGTCTGGCTCTTTTTCCTCCTCTTGCTCCCATCAAACTGTTTGCAAACTCCCCTGTTTTCTGCTCCTGTTTGCTTGCTCATAAACCGTTAGAAGACCTAAACTATGGCAACAAGCCCATGTAATAGCTTTATTAAAGGCAGGGAAGGATGGCCCAGAGGACTTTAGGCCAGTGTCATTACTGTGCTATCTTTATAAGCTTTACACATGCCTTATTTTCAATTGTCTTTCACCTCATATCAAACAACATGTAATACTAGAACAATCCAGGTTTAGACCAGACAAGTATTGCATTAGCCAAAAACTAAAAATCACCTAGCATATAGAACAGGGGTGGGCAATTATTTTGGCCGGAGGGACGCTTAACAAGTTTTGGTGGGCTGTCAAGGGCTGCATGGCTGGGAGTGCCAGGAGCTGCAGAGAGCCATTCACCATCAAGCCAGGCCAGCTCCAAGCCTCCACATAGGGCTCCTAGCACTCCAGCCGGGAGCCCCATGTGGAGGCACAGAGACCACCCAGCCAGATCGTACATCCCGCAGCTCACAGCTGGAGTGCTGGGAGCCCCACCTGGTTGCACAGAGCCAACCCAACCCAGCCCAGTTGTGCATGGCTCCCCACTGGCGCGCCAGGAACCACAGGGATCAGTGTGCCATGGAGCTGGGCTGGCTCTGTGTTTCCACTTAGGGCTCTCGATGCTCCAACAAGGAGCCACACGTGGAAGCACAGAGCCAGCCCAGCTTGGCTCTATGGCATGCAGCTCCCAGCTGGAGTGCCAGGAGCTGTAAATGGCAGCATGGAGCTGGCCCAGCTCGATCATGCACAGCTCCTGCAGGTCCCAGCTGCTGTGCTGGGAGCTTGTGGGGAGCTGTACATGGTTGGGCTGGGCCAGCCCCATGCTGCCATGTGTGGCTCCCAGCACTCTAGTCAGAAGCCACAGGTGGAGGCACAGAGCCAGCCCAGCCCAGCCTGATGTTACACCACTCCCTGTGGCTCCTAGACAGAGTCCTGGGAACCATACGCAGTGGCACCAACTGGGACTGGGCCAGCTGGAGTCCCAGGAGCCACACATGCAGCAGAGAGCAGGGAGATGGCTCACGCTCGCCGGGGACCCTCACCTGAGGTTCTGTTCTCGCAGGGAGGGCGGGCTGGGGAACAGCCAGGGGGTCCAGGCAGCAGCCTCTGCTACACAGCAGCTTCCTGTCTCCAGCACCCCTACCTTGGGAATGGGGACAGGGTGGGTGAGGCCAGGCTGGGGTGGGGGTTGGTTGTTCAGCAACCAGAGCCCGAGCTGTTGCTACAGCCAGTGTTTCTGAAAACATGTGCCTCCTGCCAGCTTTCAGAGAGCAGCTGCAGGCCAGTAATAATTGTCCTCTGGAGGGGCCCTGTGGGTCAGATAGAATGGCCTGGAAGGCCAAATCCAGCCCACGGCCTGTATTTTTTCTTCCCTGATAAGAAGATGGATTCAAGAAAGAAAAACAGGTGCTGTTTTTATAGACCTATTAGCAGCATACAACAGTCAGCCACTGAAACCTGCCTGCCAAAGTCTATGATATAATGTATGACAACCACCTAGTACAGTTCATCCAATCTCTTTTGAAGAACAGATATTTCTACACAGAACGGTGAAAGAAATGGAGCTGCTGGAGGTAACAACGGAACAGCTTGCCACAGGATAGCTGCTAGCACTGATTCTTTTTAACATACAAACCAATGACCAACACATACAGAGTAACATGATGACCTACATATATGCTAATGCTCTATGTATCAGATCACAAAAGGATTTCATCACTGTTGAGACAGACTTATGTGCACCGAGCAACCTCTCAAATTACTACACTAAGAACCAGCTTCACACCAACGCAACAAAAATGCTGGTCACAACTTTTCACTGTCAACACAGAAAAGCCAAGTGGAAATTAAACGTCACCTGGGAAGGAATCCCACTGACTAATCACCCAAACCTCGGTGTACGTGGGGATTACATTGGATTGAACATTTACCTTCAAAGCACATGTAGAGAAGATGAAAGGGAAAGCCAGCACCTGCAACAACATACTGCAAAAGTGGGTCATGTCAAAATGAGGAGTAAACCCAACTACATTACTAACCACTGCTATTGCCTTGTGTCACTCCACTGCAGAGTATGCATGTCCAGTATGGGAGTGATCAATTCTTGCCAAGGAATTAGATCCAGTTTGAAGTAACAGCTGTTGTGAAATAACAGGAAATCTAATGTTAAAACTGAAGGACAGCCTATACTTACTAGCTGGCACTGTACCACCAGATATTAGAAGAAAGGTAGCAAGCCAAAAAGAAATATCACAGCAGATGGAAGACCCCAGGCATCCACACTATGGTCACACAGAAGTTACTAAACAGCTTACAACATGAAAGAATTTTGTGACCAGTGTTGCGACATTGGACACAATGGCTGATAGGTGTGACCGAGGTTATGAAAGAAAAGATTACACACAATAAGGTGCTTTGAAATGCACCTGGAACCCCAGGAGGAATCTCCCAGAGCAGCTGACCTAAAGTGCCCAATACAGCAATGCCTGAATTGCCTGTGCATGCAAACTGGAAGATCAGAAACAAACATAACCCAGTGGCATTGCTTTAATGACATAAATACACCTGAGTGCAGTGAAGTGCAGACAGCGAAGCACCTGCTCATTTGCCAACTCTTTGGTGAGACTTGTATGAGGGAGGACCTTCCTTGCTTCTGCAATGTAAAGAGCCACTGTTCTACAAAAACATCTAGTTTATGACAAGGACAGGAGAAGAAGAAGAAGAAGAGAAGCAGCAACAGCAATATTACAAGCAACCTAGTGGCCATTTACGCTAGACACAGGCACGTGTGGTTTGTGGCACCACAAACCACAGATCCAGCACATTAAAATATGCCCCACATTGCAAATGTGCAGCACAGGGGAAAAATTTGCTACCAATAAATCCCGGTGGCAAAAAAAAAAGGTGTGAAAAAACAAAAACAGTGCAGCACATGCTACAGGAGCATGCACCAGCAGGCATGGAGGTTTGTTCCTTGTGGGAAATCTTACCTCCTCTAGTTCTGCTTCAGCTCCTCCAGGTTACCAGGAGCTAGAAGAAGCAGAGAAATGGCAGTTTCTCTCAAGTGGGGCATTTTGCCTCACACCAAATTACACATGCAGGGGTGTGCACAGTGGCAAAAAGCAATGGCACAAAGTGCATGCCCCTGCATGTGGGGATGCGTTCTTAGACGTTATAACAATTGATTGACCATTTATTAAAACATTTGTTAAACCTGTTTATAAATGTACCCTTTTCCCTACACACCATATACCATGGAGTCATGAACGCTTGCATCCTGCCACTAACATGCTTCAGGTGAGTGTTGAGTTATGAACTCTCCAACTGCTTATTTGAAGTTGTCTTCTTTGACAGCAAGTTTTGACTCTCCTTTTTACTTTTAAAGTACTTGGAGCATGCATTGAACTATTTAAAAAGTGATATTTATTGACATAATTATGGACTATTTCTTTTTTTTTTTTTAAATACTTGAGTGTCATGCTCTTGTTTTCACTGTAACATAATTTTCTTTTTTGCCAGTGGAGCAGGGAATTTTTTTCACATTTCTTACCTCATTTATTATAATATTTATTTCCTTATTTGTACACACAAGTCACTGAGAAAGTCCATACAAACTGAAGTGTTTTTTTTCTCCTAATATGTATGCCCCACATCTGGCCACTGCTGGCCAGAAAAAAATGTTAGACCCTGACATATATGGTGTAAAGTGACCAATCTATAACCTGTTACAGTCCAGAGAGCCTCACTGGACCAGACCATGCCGGGAAACTCACCCAAAGAGGAAGGACCACTGGCATGGCAGAGAGAGCTGGGACACTAACTTCTGAGGAGGACATGGCAGCCTCCACACCCAACATGTGGGGGAGCCAGATCATGGGACTACACAGTCATTTCCTATAAGCCAGGAGGAGCCTGGCCAGAAGATAAGACTGTGCAGGCACCAGAGAGTTTCCCTCAAAAGGGGAAGATAAGCAAAGCAGAGCTTGGCAAGCCATGCAAAAGCACAGGACTAGTGTGAGATGCTGGGCTGGTGGACTGGAATGGAGTTGAAGTTGGGTGTTGAGGGCTGGGAAGATGACCCATAGAGCTATGGCAAAAGGGAAGGACTACCTGGGACTGGTAAAATGGGATTATAAAGTGTTCCTTTATCAGGATCCTGTACTGGGTTAGACACTTGGGTGTTGACTAGCTGAGGGTTTTTTCCCCAGTGGACTTGAACAAGAAACTGGCCCTGCCAAACTTAATGAATTATAGGCGGATCAAGAAGAGTCAATTAATTGCATATGGGTATGACTATTAATTGATCAGCCCATTTAAGAAATTAATTAATTGAACCTTGATAGACTTGATCCCTGTTCATCAAGAAGGGAATTGATGAAGTAGAGAAGGATTGATGAACCAAATGAGAAACAAGTTAATTGATGTGATGCAAGTGAGAAATGGATCATAGTGACGCTGGGTGCATATTAGGGATATAGATTACAGAATTGTTGAAATTTGATGATGCAGTGAAGGATGCTAATTGGAGGTGTAAACCAGGAATAAGTTGCAATAGAATCAAACTAGGAAGAATCAAATCAGGAAGATGGTTGCTTGGTTACCAGGCATCATTACTCCGGGAGTATGGGAGTATCATGGGAGGATGATACCTGAAGTGGGTCACAAGTCAAACCCTCTAATGATGGGGTAAGGACAGGGTGTAGGAGATGCAGAGCTCTGTGAAGGAAGATCACAAGTCACCAAACTCACTACCATAGCAATCATCTGTCCTTATTCTCCTTCTTCAATTTAACACCAAGGTATGGTGGGCAAACATTAAGGGAGGTGACCGAGAGTAAAAAAAAAAATGGCAATGGATCTGTCATCAAGTATGAATCTCCCACAGAATTATCCTGAATTTTCCAAGACATTCCTGAATTTTGGGACTGTCACCTGGTGTGTATACAAATACTTTTAACAGCTGGACCCAGACTGACACCAGACAGCAGCTTTCTTTATCCCTTGAAAGGGTGTATTATGTTGGTGCCTGAAGCCACATTCAGGCAAATTAACTCTACCACTTAACATGGCTGGAACATGCCAAGAGGAACTGATGACTATGCTTCTTCTGATTCAGAAGATAGCACTGAAGCAGCAGAAGGCTGAGGCTAGTTAGCTATGCCTCTCAGCCAAGTTAAGTAGCCTGCCAGCAACAACACTATGGTCCCTGGTACATGTTCAAATTAAAGCTAGATAGTAATGAGCTATAGAATAGGTACACATTTTCAAGCACTAACTTTATAGCAGGTTGGCTCTTTTAACAGCCGAATAGTCATTCTTATCATGTAATAATTACTTTGCATAGGTGGCTGGTCTATATTTAATTGCACAATTAACCAGTTGGTTGAGTGATAATTACTTTGCACTTGTGGCCAGTCTTATTTTGCATACATGGCTGGTCTAAATTTATTGCATAATTAACCAGTTAATTGTGTACTATACATATATAGAAAGGGCCTTAATAACATGTGGCAGGGATCTGTGACAGGTATATTAGCTGAGTACTTAGATGTGTAATACAAAAAATGAGAACTCTTGGTTCCAAAATGATACCTTTTATTAAACCAACTGGAAAATGGCAAGAAAACTGTCCTTTTCTGCAAGCTTTTGGGATCAAAGTCTGTTCATCAGGCTTCTGGGAAAAGTGTAGATGGTACAAGATGGTAAAAAGTCCCCATAGGTGAGAAATAAACTTCATTTTTGCACAGAGGGAGCTGAAGATGGATGTCTGTCCCTCTGGGTCCATGAGAGTGTCTTTGTGAGCTGTGTTGAGTAGCTGTTTGATGTGTTGATCAGGTAGAATTCATTCCCTGGAGGTGTCAGATGGCAAGTAGGGAGGCAAAAAAACCTTGTTGTTCTTCAGTGTAGTTTAAAATCCAAAATCAGCTAAAATTTGTCATCTTCCATGTTTCAGGGGTGTACTTGGTAGCCGTGTTGGTCCGAGACAAAAAGACATATAAAAAACTAGAACTCTTGGTTCCAAAATGATACCTTTTATATAGATGTGTAGTATTCATTCATGTGTAATACTTAGATCTAAGTACTCACTGATGGTTGAAATAATGACAAAAAGCTAATAGTGAATGAATGTTTAAACAGTCACATCTCCCAAATTTCATTAATCTATTAGCTGAAACTTTCCCAGATTTTTCTCAGAGAAAGATGGTCACTTTAAAATGGTGGTGGTATTATTCTGCAATGCAGGAGCAACAGGGTATTTTTAAGAGAACCATAAAAAACACTGTGTAGTAGATTATAACGCAAATAAGGCAAGGTAAATCTCAGACTTTAAAATAATAACATAAAAAAATAATAATAATAAATTTCTCTTTAAAATATTCCAGCTAGTGATTCAGAAGGATTTCAAGTAATCTTTCTTATGGTGGTTGTAAAATCTCAGTGACCAAAGTGGACAGGAATTAGAAATCAACACTACATCTTTACATCAGGGCCATGCTACACTTTGTACTTTGAGCCACTCAAATGTTAATTGGTGTTAGTGCTAGCTCAAATTTGAAGCAGTCACACCTTAAGGCTGAAAACCTTCACTGGCTGAGCCACACTTACACAGCTCTCACTTGCCACTACAGGGCTGGTGATCCAGCACAGGCTTCTATCGTGGCTCGGGGGGGGGGGGGGGGGGG